>NC_142136.1:47126287-47429318 GCF_024610735.1 Ursus americanus
TACAATTCTTCTTTAAAAATACTTATGTCCATTTAACTATGTTCTAACCAATGGAATATAACTGTTAGCAATGTGCTAAAGTTGCTTAGTAGGGAATTGTTCACCCTCACATTATTCTTTGTAACTCTGCAGGTTGAAAAGAAGACTTTATCTGGTCTAATAATGAGCATGAAGAATAGGGCAATATCTAGGTGAATAAAAGAACAAAGAGATTCTTGGTACTATGATAGACATTACTGAGCATATGAACCATCCTGTGGACTGCTCAATTCCAGAATTTCATGTAACTGAGAAGTAATCATCTATCTTAGTTAAGTCACTGCAATTTTTTGTATGTTTACCATATCTTAGCTCGTACCCTAATATATTGCTCTAGTTTACCCAGCTAGTAAGTGAGAAAAGTGGAAATGAAAAATCAAAACATGGAAGTTTGGCTGAAACACTGGAGTTCTTAATCAATACACCATATTTTCTAAAGTGATGATAAACAAATGATAATTCTTTCCATATTTCTACAACATTCTGGCTCTTTCCAGTGCCACTCTGCATGCATATACTGGCTTCTAAATAGACCTTAAAATTAGCTTCTAAGCAAAACTTGATGTCAAAATCATAGGAGATTGGGGGGGGGGAACATAATCCTTATAATTTTAGAAATTCCTAAAATACTTCATTTGTGGGTATAAGTCAATTTCACTTGTAATCAGCTTTTCTGATTATGCAACATTTCTGATTATTCAGAATACAGAAGAGATTTGTGGTTTTCTTACAATGATAAAAGTATACATCCAACTCAATTTACATTCTACAGATATGGAGTTAGCAGGTGCAAGAAGTGATTCTTTTTAAATTGGCATTATTGCTAAAGATTGGCAATATGAAAAATGATTTCTTGAACATATGATAAGGGCAATCTCACTGGAAGAAATCAGAACTCTACAAATACATAACAAATGAGTTTGTGAAATATGCCAAAGTCAAACAGAACCTGAGGTAATATTTTTTACTTTTAAATCAAAGTTCATCCTTTTTAAAATTTTTTGTATGTCTGAATATGAGCCAAGATGTAATTTTTATGCAGAATACTATGAAGACTGATGAATAAAAATACATATTATGATTCAAGTAAATACTATGTTCTTCAAACATTTTGTTTAAAAAATAAACAAAAAATGGGGATGCTTGGGTGGCTCAGTTGGTTGAGCCTCTGACTCTTGATTTTGGCTCAGGTCATGATCTCATGTCCTTTTCCCTCTGCTTCTCCTCCCTTTCTCCCTCTCTCTCTTTCTTTCTCTCTCTCAAATAAATAAATAAAATCTTTGGAAAAAAAAGAATAAACAAAAAATGTTTAAAAAGCATTTTCCTTCCCTCCTTAAGAAAATATTCACATGTAGTTACTATATCAATCAATGCTTTACTATGGTTAGACTATTGTTTAGACCACGGCCCAGCAATTCAGCAATTTAAAAAAAAAAGATTCCAATTATCAATATTTGGGTTCTGCAGGCCATATGTTCTATGTTGCAACTACTTGATTCTGCCAAAGTAGTGTAAAAGCATCCACAGACAATACATAAATGGATGGGCATAGCTGTGTTCAGCAAAATTTTATTTACAAAAATAAATGATGGTCTGTGAATCATAGTTTGCTGACTCTTGATTTAGACCAATGCTGTCCATTGAACTTTCTGCAATGATGGAAATGTTTTATATATGTTTTGTGCAATACAGAAATCACTAGCCCAATCACATTTGACTGTTGGGCACTTGAAATAGGTGTCACATTACTGAGAAACTAAATTTTTAATTTTATTTAAATCAATTGCTTTAAATATGAATGTAAGTAACTACATATAGCTAATGTTTCATGGACAGTGCATATTTAGACGTGCATATTAAACATTAGTAAACAGCCACATTGTTTGTCTTTATTAGAGTTTTTCCATCCTTATTTAAATAAAGTTTATAATCTTCTATTTGTTCTTTATATTGCAAAGATGTTACAATCACTTTTGAATTTATAGACCTTTAAATTCTATGAACACTAAGAAGTTACTGTATATTAACTGTAGATCACATTAGCTTTGGGATTTTGCCTTTTTCTGGAAAGCAAGGTATTTTTATGCTATAGAATAATGTTCTTGTCGACAAAGGATGATTACAATAAAATTATGTTTCATTGTGATATATTTAAAATGTGCTCAGCCTTAATATCGAAAATCCAACTGGAATTTCTTTAAGCAATATTAAAATTCTAGAAGACAGAAAGTTCCGTTATGAGTAATGCAGGCTCAACATTATTTTCCAAGTTCCAAGTTCTTCAAATGGCCCTTCTCAGAGTATTCTTTCTAGGTAATTTTTCTCATGGTTTATATAGGGAACTTCTGCAGTACTAAGAATCATATGTAAGCCTGAAAATATCTATTCATAAGAGGAGTGTATCCTATAATGAACAAGGAAAACTACTCCCAAGATTATTCTCAGTATACTTCCCTTAATTATATTGCCCAAATTGTTGCAAATAACTTTGCATATTTTTTCACTGCCATGTGAAACTGGACTTCATGACAGGTCTAAACAAAACTGTAATCCCACCCTTCTGTTGGGAACTGGGTTACACATATCCTGAATCCAGTGAAGTTGGGATATCTGAGAAAACTTTAGATTTTTTTAATTAGGAAGAAGGATGAAACTGTTGATGATCAATAAAAATTATTTTCAACAACTGCATATTTAGGAAGCTGAAAGACTTGGAAAAGGAAAGGACAGAAATGCTGTACTATAATAAAATTCAGTGTAGGCAAAAGTTTGGAGAATAATGTCAGAAAAAATAGATTACTTATTTTGATATAATTAGTGAGTAGTGTTAATTCATTTGTTGTAATATAAGTTGGTTTTAATAAATCAGTTGACTCTGTGCTTCAAAAATGTTACGAAGAAATTAATTGAAGTTGGCTTGGATAGGAGTACTGTCACATGGACTGAAACTGACTAACAGACCCTAAACAAAAACCTATGATAAATGGCAACCAGTTGAGGGGAAAACATGTGGGAAGTGTTTTCAGTTTAGAAAAATGAACATCTTTATAAATACCATGAAAATGTAAGTGTTTTTTATTAATGTGGATTAAAATTAAGTTTTTTCAAGGAAATTATAAATGCAGGTAAATAAATCCAAAGAGTTTTTACATTGTTTTTTATTGTTCACTGCTTTTTGAATGCTGGAACTTGTGATAGAAAAGACGCTAATGAAGGATTGCACACAAGGATTTTTTTTTCCAGAAAATGCCTGCAGCTGTGAACATCCATGCAAGGCTTAGGTTTGCGGTATTTATGGCTTAAAAGACATTTCCCTTAAAAGGCTTTTCTGGTGTGAGTCAAAGTGTTAACATCTTTGAATGAAGAGGTTATTTAAATGTATCAATTTACATTTCTTGAGGTTGTTTTTGTATACTTACTTTTTCATTCTGGATTGCATTTTGGTTGCCTAATATTATGTCTGCACAGACTATATGTCTGTCTGACCTTTATTATTCATTTAACTAGCCATGCCAAAATCACTGAGAAAATGTAAATGAAAGATAATCTTTGCATTCATGGCAATTATCGACAACTGAAAAAACACTTTCTTGGATAAATTTCTAACCTTGTTTAAATATTTTTTTACATAGTACTTTCTATTTGTCTGGCACTGTTCCAAGTGCTATACAATATCTTGTATATGGATAAAATTAATAATTGTATTGATCTTCAATAATAAAAAGTATATTATCATTTACAACAATTCAGAATGTCCATATTTTCCCCATTATCTCCCTAAACACTCCTAGACAGCTTGGATTTCAATAGTAAGTCACAAAACTGCTGGAGCAAATTACTGAAGCCATGGTGGCAAAAGATGCCATGGAACCATCATATTGGCTAACTCTGGGATTTTTACATTAGAGAGAAACACGTTCATCCCACTACTGTTTTAGTTTTTTGGTTATATGTAAGTAAAAGTAATACAAAACATACCTATATTCAAAAAGGAGTATGTGTTTCAAACACATACGTGTGTGCATCCCACACACATCTACCCATAAGCACAAAGTCTAATAAATACCAATTAAAATATTAAAAGATAAATGGAAATATGTGATGAATGGCTTCTATCCCCAAATTCACTTCATGGTCCAAACCTAAGTACGTACCAACCTATCACATCTGAATTATGGGGGTGGACCCCTGCTGGCTGAGTTAGCGCCCTTTAAGTAACCCTTGCAATGTCTTAAAAAATGTTTTGCTTGCAATTAATTAATTATAATTTTGTCATGTAGTCACACACAAAGGAGATTGGCAATGTGGTCTTTACTCTGGGAGGCATTTCCAAGCTAAAAATCAGAGCTCTCTCTAGGAGGAGATGATGGAAGTTTTTTAGGCCACTAATGATCTCTGAAACCATTCAAAGCATAGGCTGAAATGAAAAGTAGGTTTCACAAGTCTAAAAATCATGTTAAAGAGTATATTTTTCTATAATATAGATCTGATCATGTATATTTTAGAAAATCTCAGCTAAGTTTTTTTCCCAGTGTTTATTTTTGCCCGAAGGGTCAGATTCCAAATAAGTTTTAGCAAATTTTTTTTTTATCAGTTATATCACAGACTGAAAGCACAATGATCTTAACTCGAACCTCAGTGTCTCTGTGTATCCTTGGAATTCCTCTTAATCATAGACTTTTAAAAGGCTACACAATTATAGCACAAATACCACACTTATTAGACAAAGATGATCACTTTATTATACTCTCAAAAACTTCCTGTCTCTATACATGGCCAATTTAATGTTATAACACCTTATACCAAGCTTCCTCCGCCTCTGGTCATGTCCTTTTTTTGGGTAACCTAAATGATAAATGAGAAAGCAGCCTACTAAATTGAGGGATTTGCTTTACACATGAATTCCTCAAAGCCATGAAGTCAGGTGGTATCAACTCTAAACTTCACTTCTTAGGGAGACTTCCATACAGATTTTGTATGCTTAACTTCCTCAATCTTCTTCCAATATCTGCATCCCTTCTCTGATATTGCATTATCACCCCCTTACTTCTGACAACAACAAGAGGTGTAAGAAATAGTATTTTGAGATTTGGAGATGTTTCAACATATCCGTTTTTCCAAGTGTCTTAATTCATCTTTTGATATTACAAATTTGTTGTGACTAAAACTGTGGGCACTCACAGTCAGTCCTCCTAAATTCTGGAGTTTACTCTTTATCTCTGTCACATATACACAAACACACCCACACAAACACATTGCACACAGAAACACAGAATTCAATCAATACAAAATAAAATACTCCGAATCATAGTTTTATTTGCTTCTCCCTTACTAATTTGATTGCAAATCATACATTCAACACCTGCTATGTGCATATCCATGGGGTAAGTACTGAAGAATAATTTTAAAGATCAAGAATATTATGTAGTTGTTTTTGTTTTGTTTTGATTTCTGTGTTTTGTGTTTGTTTTGCTTTGATTTTCTTTGCTTTATTCTAAAATGACTTTCTCTGTATTTGGATAATTAACATAGACACAAAACACTTTATGAACAAAGTTAATGCTAATGTTAAAATGCCATAAAGCTAAAGCTAACCATACTATTAGCTGAATGTAAGAAAAATATTGATAAAAGCATACAAATATGTAATGGGTAATAAAGAATTAGATCTAATTCTGTTCTGCTTATAAATATTCTACATAGAAAACTGTGCATTTTATTTTTGGTATCTTTTTAGTCTAAATTAACCTTTAATGAAACATGGTATTTGTTATGTCCCCTGGAGGTATGTATTTGTTGTTCAAGATATTAATTAATTTGGAGTTTATGTAAAATAAGAGAGAACATCATGTAAGTCTGTACAACTGTGCCCTGCTTTTTGTTAATAACTTCAGCATTCTTTTTTTTGTAATTCTCAATCTTTCCTATAAAATCCAGAATGGCAAGGCAAATCACTTATAAGTAAGAACCAGCAAATACCATTTCCACACTTAAATCACCTTCCTCCAAGACCACAATTGAAGGGATTCACATCAAAACAAAAAATATATTATCAGAAATAGATTTTCAAGATTTTCCTGAAGAAAATGAAACACGAGTATTCAGAATAAGGCACGATACAATATTATTCTACAATTGGGAAATTGTGATAGTTCGTCACAATAAGATTTTAATTCTGATATGAATTCACTCATGCATAAATACACAAATGATAAAATTGAAGGGAGCCTGAAAACTCTGGTGTTTCATGTTCTACACATTAGGATACAAAAAGCTTTTTGTAGTTTTTAAATTTTTAGTGAATACTATTTAAGAATGTTAAAATCTTTTTTTTTTCCATTTAGATAGATAATGAAAATTGAAGAGAATATTAATAATGGGGAAAACCCACCAGAGTTCTAGGATATTATTATTCGAATAAACTAGAGATGCTTATTAATAAATTCTAAAATTTCATTACTTTTCTTTGATATCCTATAGAAATAATAAATATTTTTGTAGGCTAAATTATGTCCATATATTTTTAATGTAGAATATTATTTTAAAATTAAAAGATTACTAAGTGGGAAAAGTGTCATAGCTGTAACAGTTTTTAATGATTACAACCCAGTTATAATGGCAACTGCTAGGTGAAGAGCAAATATTGAAAATGGTAACTGGTGATGTGAGTTTTGAACCAGAAATGTTCAGTTACTGACTGTGTCTAATGATGTATTCTAAGAGCAACTTGTCCCATGAACTAATAAAGGTTTTCTTCATATCCTATGGATGAGTCCTGCTATTGCAATTTTTTATAATATTTGCATTGAAATTCAATCTTTTATTATTTATAATGAATATATACCAAAGTTAACACACCTTTGACTGATATTATAATCTAGATTAGCTGAAATCATTTCCCCAATCTTCCAAAACATAAATTCATAGAGCCACTTACTAATATCTTTAAACTGATGTTTTTCCTTCCTGTGTACTTCTAGCATTTTTTTTTATTATGTTCAATTAGCCAACATATAGTATCTCTAGCATTTTTTAAAGTTTTTATTTATTTATTTTAGAGAGAGAGACAGAAGCAGAGAGAGACAGCATGAGCAGGAGGGGCAGACAGAGAGGGAGAGAGAGAATCTCAAGCAGACTCCACACTGAGCGTGGAGCACGGTGAGGGGTTCATTCCAGGACCCTGAGTTCATGACCTGAGCCTAAACCAATAGTCGAATACTTAACTGCCTGCACCACCCGGGAACCCCTCTAGCATTTTTTTTATACTGCACATATTAGTACTTGAGAATTTTAAACATGGCACATTGTGCATGCATTTTTGTTATGTAATTATTTTATTAATTTTTTTCCTAAAAATTCCATGACATTTGAGGCTATTTCTTTATCAAGGATTTTTTAAAAAATTACTTTGTCAATAAACTGATATTTATTTGATACTGAGTAGTCTCAACATATGATACTTGAATTAAAGGTTTTCTTTAGGGATACTTGGGTGGCTCAGTGTCTGCCTTCAGCTCAAGTCATGATCCCAGGGTCCTGGGATTGAGTCCCGATTCAGGCTCCTTGCTCAGCAGGGAGCCTGCTTCTTCCTTTGCCTACTGCTCTCTTTCCCTCTCTCTCTCTGACAAATCAATCAATCAATCAATCAATCAATCTTTTAAAAAAATTAAATGTTTTCTTTAGCTAAAGACACATAAATTATTTAAGTTATGCTTATGATAAAACACTCATGAACTATTAAGTTTTCAGATAGAACAGGTAAACATTAAAGAAATTATATGAGAAAACTTGGCACATTATACCCAGGTGCTCTTATATCTGCTAAATTCATTATTGTTCATTCTTACCAATCAAACCCTAATCAATCAATATCAAACATACTTTGCACGTTTTGAATTCAAAAAATAAGTACTTTCTTAATTAAAGGAATATGACATATATAAAAATCAGAAATGAAGTATAGGTAAGATTTGGCAAAGCATGTATATTTAAAATAAGTTTTTGGATACATAGCCTAATGAAAGAACTTTCAGGAATACTACATCATTCCTAAATTGTTTTTATGATCTTTATATGAACATATCCATTGAAAACATGTATAATAGCTATAAAAGTTGTGAATAAGTATCAATGTACTAATCATCCCAGCTGAAATTACAGTAAAGATCTGTTGCCTTAAACAAAAATAAAATAAGGTAGAATTAAATGAGAATAATTTGGATTGGAGACATTGGAGTATGACAATTTAAGGCACAAAACTTTTTTTTTTTAAGATTTTATTTATTTATTTGACAGAGATAGAGACAGCCAGCGAGAGAGGGAACACAAGCAGGGGGAGTGGGAGAGGAAGAAGCAGGCTCATAGCGGAGGAACCTGATGTGGGGCTCGATCCCATAACGCCGGGATCACGCCCTGAGCCGAAGGCAGATGTTTAACCGCTGTGCCACCCAGGCGCCCCAAGGCACAAAACTTTATAATAAGACTCCAACACTGAAAATGACAGCATTAATTTAGATGAGGAAATGTGAATAAATTCCTTGAAAAACAAAATGCTAAATCTTACTCAAGAAAAATTGTCTATTAAAAATAATTTAATTTGTAATGAAAAATTTCTCACAAAGAAAACCCTAGATTCAGATAATTTCATTGGAAAAATCTACCAAATTTTTGAAAAAGAAGTAATACTAATTCTATTCAGACATGCCTAGAAAATGTAGAAGGGCTTTATATTAGTTGAGGTTCTCTAGAAAAACAGAACCAATAGGCTCTATATTAATAGATAGAAGAGATTTATTATAGGAATAGGCTTATATTGTTATAGAGGTCAAGAAGTCTCCCACAATCTGCCATATGCATCCTGGAGAGCCAGGAAAACCAGGATATAATTCAGTCCAAGGCCAAAGGCCTGAGACCCGGGAAAACCAGTGGTTAAGTTCTAGGGTCCAAAAGCATGAAATCTAACAGTTTCAATGTCTGAAGGCAGGAGAAGACCAAAGTCCCAGCTCCACAAGAAAGAAATGATTTGCCCTTCCTTTGCTTTTTTGTTCCATTTGGACCCTCAAGGGATTGGACAATGCCTCCCCAGAGTGAGGGTGAATCTCTTTACTTAGTCTGTTGAATCAAATGCCGATCCTTTGAAGAAAACTGTCACAGATTCAACAGTGTGTCACCAGATATCTGGGCATCCTATAAGCTAATCAAATTGATGCATAAAATTAATCATCACAAGGATATTTATCAATTCATTGAATGATGTCAATGTTATCCTGATATCAAAACTAAATGTAGACATTATAAGAAAATAAAACTTGAATTCATATCCCTTATAAATATATATACGAAAATTCTTATAAAACCTTAGCAAGTTATATTCAACAATACCAAAAAGAGAGAGAGAAAATTCTCTTGACATCTTGACTAAGTGGAATTTATCTCACAAATACAAGGTAGTTGTTACATTTGTAAATCATTTTAACTTACCATATTAATAGGCTTTGGAAATCATCTGAAAACATCAGAGAAAGAATTTGGCAAAAAATTTAACATCTACACATGATAACAATGCTTAGCAAATTAGAAGTAGAAGGGTATTTCTTTAACCTAATAAAGGGCAATGTAGAAAACTTAGTGTCATACTTAACGATGAAAGATTAAATATGGGTCAGTGTGGAGAAATGAAAAAAAACTGAAAGGAAACAGAAATCAGAACTGATACAAAAAAACTATAAAATATATGAAAATGTGAAAAAGAGTACTTTGAACCAATGATATACAATAAATTTATGATAATTGCAAGCATAAGTCTTAATGAATTGACATTGTTTTTGCCATAGTGTAAACATGTCTCTAGTAGTGATATATATCTATTATACATTGTGGCCAAAATTGCCAGTTTTCCCCCAATATGATTTTTTTTCCTTTTTATGTAGTAATAATATTTTAGCCTTTGCTGACAGTCAACCTAAAGGTCCCAGTCATCTTTGGCGCAAGATATGCCATAGTACTAATTTCTGGCTAACAAGTATATTAGAATTTTAATACCCACATTAATTAATGTCTTGAATTCACATGCATAGCTTGTGAAATACAGAAGAATATTTTTATAATTTACTTATAAGCAAATAATATCCCTAGGGTTGCCCATAATGAGTTCTTACTCCTAAGTGGACTGACAAGAGCTAAATGACCATTCACATACATAGGAAGTCTGCATTTTAGGCTAGGAACACACACTCTCACACACACACACACACACACACACACACACACACACACACACACACATTAATTTGGTGTATTTGTATAGGGGAAGGAGGCAGCTATTATACCTCTCCTTCTGAATTACCATGGAATGGTCATTAATGAGGAGACTCTTTAACATTTGGTATGTAAATAAATATCTTCAGACGGATGAAAAGGCTACATTATATGTTCACTTTTACAAACTTGGGATGTGTCCATGATTGTTAATTTCAACTCCTTTGAAATATAAACAAATACGTCTGAAGTTAAGTAAATCTTAACTAATTAACACCGAGGTCTTGTTCTTTTGGTCTGGGTTCCAAGTTTAGCAAGATCTGCTTGGAAAGCCCTCACTAGAATTACAAAAATATTTTCTCATAATTCCACATGTGGGAGCTAAGTCATATTTTCAAATTTGGGGTTATGACAGTATGAAAAGGGTGTGTCCTACGCTTAGCCTTTTGCCCTTTCTAGGTAGCAGGATCTGAAGATGATGGCTGGTATGGTGCCCATCATGTGGACAATGGTATAGAAACTTCATGATGAAGATGGCTGACCAGCAAGTTTGAATGAGTCTGGTCACTGTTCTGATTTTTTTTTTTCCTACGTAACAAACTACCCCAAAACTTAGCAGATGAAATCAGCAACTATTTTATTACATCTCATGATTTTGTGGTTCAGTAATATGAACAGCTCTGCTGGCCAGTTCTGCTCTGCATGATTTTGACTGGGTTCGTGTGTGATATTCTGCAGGTGACTTGACTTGAACAGAGAGTCCAAGATGCCTTTACTTACATGACTGGCATCGTGGCAGTGATGTAAGAGAGGCCTAGAAAACTAGCTCCAACTCTTTTTCTGTGTGGTGTCAATATGTCTCCATGTTCTTTCTACCAGATAACAGAACTTCCCACATAGGGATTGTAAATTCCAGGAGCAAATCAGACTCTTAAGGCCAGGGCAAGGAAAGTGGCTATTCTGCATATTCTATTGGTTAAAGCAGTTATCAAGCCCACTCACATTGAAAGGTAGGAGAAAGCAACACATCACTGAGGGGAGGAGTGTCAAAATGTTGCCATCTTTAATCTGCTACAGTCTCTGTCTTGGAGAAAACTCCATACTCACTTGCATGAATATGGATTTTATGTTAGAAATAATATTTTACATTTTAAGCAGCGACAGTTAAATAGAGTGTCTTTTTTATAATAGGTCTTTTGTTATGCAGTATTTTTTTAATGTTACTACTCTTAATAGTACCTAACTAGATATCAAACTCAGATCTAGATTATCTTGGTTAAATGTTACGTATTTACTTTTCTATCTCTAATTCAGACCAAATTTTCTCAGTCATCTTGAACACTATTTTTTCTCAAAAAAATTATCTCACCATATCTTCCTTAAAATTAAAAAAATAACTTTTCATAGGTTGAATATTTTACTCTGTTTGAATGGGGATTGCTGATTGTATTGCTTCCAATTTTCTCATAATAATAATGATAAAATCTCACCATTGGGTAATTTTCTCAGTGTTATTAATGACATTATGTCGAAACCAAATACTAACTAACTTGATGAAAAATGTAATAATATATGTGTCAGTGCCTAACATATTTTATCATATTGAGTTTTAAACATACTTTTTAAAAAATTCTCAGTGATTATATATATATTGGCCTGGGTTAATGCCTCACATCTCTTTTTGATGCCATATTAGGGTCTTACAAGATTTTATGTGCATAGACTGTTAAGACTTATGGGACTATCTTTAACACCTTGGAGTAAATGTTTTACTTTGGCAGAAAAGCATGAGACAGGAAAAGGCAAAGTTTATAGACTTTCTCAGTTCTATTTCTATTGTAAGAAGGAAGAATTGAGGTATAATGGTGATGTGGAAAAGTTTTATTTGGTGTCATTTGAAGGAAAACTAATAACAGATAAAAGAATAAACTGTAGTCAAGTGAAAGGTACAAAAAGAAAGGGGTTAAAGGCTTTTTGCAGCACTTGAGAGAAGTAATCATTTCTTCTGGTTGCTTGACATTCCTGAAGAGAATATCTTGCATACAATTTTACACTAGTATCTGAGCATCTATTTTTATGGTAAAGACATTTCCCAAGCAATCAGAACTCCAACCCCTAAAAAAATAAATAAAAGACTAGTGTGTTTTAATAAGAGGCATTTCCCAACATAAAAGTTTAACTTATCCTTTATAAACTTCTTTAAAGCTAGTCCCGGAAATTTGCCATATTTTGAGACCTAGCTACATGTGGGAAATAATATTGATAAGGCAGTATAACTGTCAATTGGTCCTTAAAGAGTGTTTGTAACTTCAGAATATTTTGTCAGGAACAAATGTACAAATGAAAACTGCAGCGCAGAATTGAAGCGATTAGGCTGAGAATGCCATGCATTTAGGAGTGAAGTTCTAATCAAATAATACTAAAATCCTAAGACTGATTTATAAGCCATTATAAAACAAAGCATGGTAATGCTGGATATAGAGAATGAGCTATTAAAATCAGTGAGTTAAGGCAGGATCTCTTTTTTAAATGTTGTGTCTCTTTCAAGGGACATTGTTTATATGTGTTTCATATGAGTGAACAAGGTTAAGATCAAGGTTATTTATTGTACTTTGTTTATTGGTTTTTTTGCATTAATAATTGTTCAGATATGTGATAGAAACAGATGCTATAGAGCCTTAAAAGACCAAACATACTGTCAGTTCTGGAAATCTTAATATAATAAAATCCAAGATTTTAGCACTCTTTCACTTTCTAAAACTTCACAAATTAAAAAAAAATTATAATGAATATCTTCAAACATAAAGGAGAGACAATGCTGAAATGAACCATCATCCATACACCATCTACATTTAAGAATTACTCATGTTGGGGCGCCTGGGTGGCTCAGTCGTTAAGCGTCTGCCTTCGGCTCAGGGCGTGATCCCAGGGTCCTGGGATCAAGCCCCGTATCAGGCTCCTCCACTGGCAGCCTGCTTCTCCCTCTCCCACTCCCCCTGCTTGTGTTCCCTCTCTCGCTGGCTGTCTCTCTCTGTTGATTGAATAAATAAAATCTTAAAAAAAAAATTACTCATGTTTTCGAGTACTTGTTCCTTATTTTTTTCTTTTCAATGAAGTATTTTAAAGCAAATCCAAGATATCATGACATTTCATCACCACTTCAATATAAAATTCTGAACAATAAGGATGTTTTCTTACATAATTGCAATATCATTATCATAGTGAAATAAATTTACAACTATTATTCTGCATCAACTAAATAGTAACTATATTACAATTTATGTAATTGCCCCCAGAATGCCTTTTATAGTTCATTTGTTTTGAGGATGATCTAAACAAAGTCTATATATGGTGATTAGTTGTTCTATCTCAAATAAATTTTCTCTTTGTTTTCATTGTTGTTAAAATTGCTGTTTTTGCTCCACTTTTAGTTTGAATCTATATGATTCTTATTTTCTTTTTCATTTCCCTTACTCATTTATTAAATTGCAATATAATTCAGGTAACATAAAACTGACCCTTTAAAAATGTACAGTTCAGTGGTTATTAGTATATTCATAAAGGTGTGTGATTATCCCATTATCTAATTCCAGAATATTTTCATCATCCCCCTCAAAAGGCTTATATCCATTATTAGTGCCTTTTCAGTTCCTCCCTCCTCCCAATGTGTGGCAACCACTAATGTACTTTCCCTATGCATTTGATTGCTCTGGTTTGATTATTCAATATGTGGTCTTTTGTGCTGGCTTCTATCTCATAGACAAATGCTTACAAATTTCATCCAAGTATGAATCATGTATGAATACTACAGGTTTTTTTTATGGCTGAATAATACTCCATTGTGTGGAAAATCCAAATTTTTTTAGAATTAAAAAACTAACATTTATTTTAGAAAGAATAAAGAGAACAAACATTTACTTATTCTTCTTTTTTTTATAATAATTTTTTATGTTATGTTAGTCACCATACAGTATATCCTTAGTTTTTGATGTAATGCTCCATGATTCATTATTTGCGTGTAACACTCAGTGCACCATGCAATATGTGCCCTCCTTAATACCCATCACTGGCCTATCCCAATCCCCCACCCCCCTACCCTCTAAAGCCCTCAGTTTGTTTCCTAGAGTCCACAGTCTCTCATGGTTCATTCCCCCTTCTGTTTATCCCCCCTTCATTCTTCCTTTCCCTCTCCTACCGATCTTCCTATTTCTTATGTTCCATAAATGAGTGAAACCATATGATAATTGTCTTTCTCTGCTTGACTTATTTCACTTAGCAAAATCTCCTCCAGTCCCGTCCATGTTGCTGCAAATGTTGTGTAATCGTTCTTTCTGATGGCTGAGTAATATCCCATTGTATATATGGACCACATCTTCTTAATCCAGTCATCTGTTGCAGTGCATCTCGGCTCCTTCCACAATTTAGCTATTGAGGACAATGCTGCTATGAACATTGGGGTGCATATGGCCCTTCTCTTCACCATGTCTGTATCTTTGGGGTAAATACCCAGTAGTGCCATTGCTGGATCACAGGGTAGCTCAATTTTTAACTTTTTAAGGGACCTCCACACTGTTTTCCAAAGTGGCTGTACCAACTTGCATTCCCACCAACAATGTAGGAGGGACCCCCTTTCTCCACATCCTTTCCAACATTTGTTGTTTCCTGTCTTGTCAATTTTTGCTATTCTAACTGGCATAAGGTGATATCTAAAGGTGGTTTTTATTTGAATTTCCCTGATGGCCAATGACTTTGAACATTTTTTCATGTGTCTGTTATCCATTTGTATGTCTTCATTGGAAAAGTATCTGTTCATATCTTCTGCCCATTTTTTGATTTGATTATTTGTTTCACATGTATTGAGTTTGAGAAGTTCTTTGTAGATCTTGGATACTAGTCTTTTATCTGTAGTGTCATTTGCAAATATCTTCTCCTATTCCGTGGGCTGCCTCTTAGTTTTTTGACTGTTTCCTTGGCTGTGCACAAGGTTTTTATCTTGAAGTCCCACAAGTTCATTTTTTCTTTTGTTTCTCTTGCCTTTGGAGATGTGTCATGAAAAAAGTTGCTGTGGCTGATGTCAAAGAGGCTGCAGCCTAATGTTCTCCTCTATGGTTTTGATGGATTCCTGTCTCACATCGAGGTCTTTCATCCATTTGGAGTTTATCTTTGTGTATGGTGTGAGAGAGTGGTCAAGTTTCATTCTTTTGCATATAGCTGTCCAATTTTCCCAGCACCATTTAGTGAAGAGACTGTCTTTTTTCCACTGGATGTTTTTTCCTGCTTTGTCAAAGATTAGTTGCCCAAAGAGCCGAGGGTCCATTTCTGGGTTCTCTATTCTGTTTCATAGGTCTATGTGTCTGTTTTTGTGCCAATACCATGCTGTTGTTGTGACCACAGCTTGGTAGTATAGCTTGAAATCTGGCAACGTGATGCCCCCAGCTTTGTTTTTCCTTTTCAATAATTCCTTGGCAATTTGGGGCCTTTTCTGGTTCCACACAAATTTAAGGGCTATTTGTTCCAGTTCTTTGAAAAATGTAATTGGTATTTTGATCGAGATGGCATTGAAAGTGTAGATTGCTATGGGTGGCATAGACATTTTAACTATGTTTATTCTTCCGATCCATGAGCATGGAATCTTTTTCCATCTTTTTGTGTCTTCTTCAATGTCTTTCAAGAGTGATTTGTAGTTTCTAGAACATAGATCCTTATGTCTCTGGTTAAGTTAATTCCAAGATATCGTATGATTTTTGGTGCTATTGTAAATGGAATGGATTCCCTAATTTCTCTTTCTTCAGTCTCATTAATCGTGTATAGAAATGCAACTGATTTCTGAGTATTGATTTGATATCCCGCCACATTACTGAATTGCTCTATAAGTTCTAGTAGTTTGGATGTGGAGTCTTTTGGGTTTTCCATATAGAGTATCATGTCATCTGCGAAGAGAGACAGTTTGACTTCCTTGCCGATTTCGATACATTTATCCCTTTTTGTTGTCTGATTGCTGTTGCAAGGACTTCTAGTCCTATGTTGAATAATAATGGTGAGAGTGGGCATCCTTGTCGTGTTCCTGATCTTAAGGGAAAGGATTTCAGCTTTTCCCCATTGAGAATGATATTAGCTGTAGGCTTTTCATAGATGGTTTTTATGAGATTGAGAAATGTAGCCTCTATCCCTACGCTCTGAAGGGTTTTAATCAGGAAAGGATGCTGTATTTTGTCAAATGCTTTTTCTGCATCAATTGAGAGGATCATATGGTTCTTGACTTTTTTCTTGTTGATATGATCTATCACACTGATTGATTTGCAAATGTTGAACCCCCTTGCATCCCAAGGATGAATCCCACTCGGTCTTGGTCTTGATGGATAATCCTTTTAATGAACTGTTGGATCCTATTAGCTAGGATCTTGTTGAGAATTTTGGCATCCATATTCATCAGGGAAATCAGTCTTAATTCTTCTTTTTGATGGGGTCTTTGCCTGGTTTGAGGATCAAGGTAATCCTGGCCTCATAGAATGAGTTTGGTAGTTTTCCTTCTGTTTCTATTTTTTGAAACAGCTTCAGGAGAATAGGTATTATTTCTTCTTTGAATGTTTGGTAGAATTCCCCAGGGAATCCGTCAGGCCCTAGACTCTTGTTTTTGGGGAGGTTTTTGATGACTGCTTCAATATCTTCATAATTAATTGGTCTGTTTAAATAATCAATTTCTTCCTGTTTCAGTCTTGGTAGTTTATAGGTTTCCAGGAAGGCATCCATTTCTTCCAGGTTGTTTAATTTATTAGCATAAAGCTGTTGATAAAAGTTTCTAATGATCCTTCCTCTTTCATTGGTGTTGGTTGTGATCGCTTCCCTTTCATTCATAATTTTATTAATTTGGGTCCTTTCTCTATTCTTTTGAATAAGTCTGGCCAGTGGCTTATTGATCTTATTTATTCTTTCAAAGAACCAGCTTCTAGTTCTGTTGATCTGCTTTACTGTACTCCTGGTTTCTAATTCATTGATCTCTGCTCTAATCTTGATCAACTGCCTTCTCGTGCATGGGTTAGGCCTGTTCTTCTGTTCCAGCTCCAGCTTCTTGAGGTGAGAATATAAAAACTTCATTTTAGATTTTTCTATTCTTTTGAGTGAGGCTTGGATGGCTATGTATTTTCCCCTTAGGACTGCCTTTGCAGTGTCCCACAGATTTTGGACTGATGTGTTTTCCTTCTCATTGGTCTCCAAAAATTGTTTAAACTGATTTTTAATTTCCTGGCTTACCCAATCATTCTTGAGTATGATGGTTCTTAGTTTCCAAGTGTTTGAGTTTCTTCCAAATTTTTCCTTGTGATTGAGTTCCAGTTTCAAAGCACTGTGGTCTGTGAATATGAAGGGAATAATCTCAGTCTTTTGGTATTGGTTGAGACCTGTTTTGTGACCCAGTATATGGTCTATTCTGGAAACAGTTCCATGTGCATTCGAAAAGAATGAGTATTCTGTTGTTCTGGGGTGTAGTGCTCTGTATATATCTATGAGGTCCATCTGGTCCAGTATATCATTCAAAGCTCTTGTTTCTTTGTTGATTTTCTGCTTAGGTGGTCTGTCTATTGCTGATAATGGGGTGTTGAGGTCCCCTACTAATAGCATATTATTATCTATATGTCTCTTTATTCTGGTTAAGAGTTGGCTTGTGTATCTAGCTGCTCCCCTGTTGGGGGCATAGATATTTATAATTGTCATATCCACTTGTTAGATACATCCTTTAAGAATAATATAGTGTCCTTCTGTATCTCTAACTACAGTCTTTAGTTTAAAATCTAATCTGTCTGATATGAGAATTGCTACCCTAGCTTTCTTTTGAGGTCCATTGGCATGAAAAATGGTTTTCCAACCCTTCACTTTCAGTCTAGATGTATCATTAGGTTCAAAATGAGTCTCTTGTAGACAGCAAATTGATGGGTCTTTTTATCCAATCTGCAACCCTGTGGCGTTTTATGGGAGCATTTAGGCCATTCACATTGAGAGTGATTATTGAGAGAGATGATTTTAATGACGTCATGTTGCCTGTGACGTCTTTGTTTCTATAGATTGTAAATTTCTGTTCTGTATCACTCTTGGGGCCTTTTTACTTTTATAGAACCCCTTAGTATCTCATGTAGGGCTGGCTTGGTGGTTACGAATTCCTTCAGTATCTGCCGATCCTGGAAGGTCCTTATCTCTCCATCAATTCTGAATGACAGCCTTGCTGGATAAAGGTACTGCATGTTCTTCTTGGGTAGAGCTTTGAAAATACTCTGCCAACCCTTCCTAGCCTGCCAGGTCTCTGTAGACAGGTCTTACATTATTCTGATATTTTTCCCTCTGAACGTAGGAATTTTCTTCCCCCTGGCAGCTTTCAATACTGTATCGTTGGATCTAATATTTGCGAATTGCACTATGACGTGACGTAGTGTAGGTCTGTTGTCACTGACATTGGGAGGGGTCCTCTGCCTCTTGGACACAAATGCTAGTTTCCTTTCCCAGATTAGGTAAGTTTTCAGCTACAATTTGTTCAAATATCTCTTCTAGACCTCTGTCTTTCTCCACCCCCTTGGGGATGCCGATGATTCTGACATTGGAACGTTTCATTGAGTCAGTAATCTCCTGTAATCTACATTCTTGAGATTGGATTTTTTTGAGCCAAGTTTCTGTTTTAGCTTCCTCTTCTACCATCCCATCCTCCAATTCACTAATTCTTTCTTCTGCCTCATTTACCCTGGCCATCAGAGCGTCGTCCAGTTTAGACTGCATTTGATTCATCGCCTTTTTAATTTCTGCCAGATTCGCTCTCATTTCTGCCCTTAGAGATTCTATATTCTCATTAATAATTTTGTTAACATTTTTTTCCAGCCTACACATCATCTTGACCATTGTTACTCTGAACTCCATTTCTGACAATTTGGTTATATCCATATCCATCAGTTCTGTGGCAGAGGCCACAGACTCATTGTCTTTTCTTTGCTGGGAGGGGATTTCTCCTCCTTGTCATTCTGATGAGAAGAGGTTGCGGGGATGCCCAGAGCCCAAATTATTGACCAGGACCCAGACAGTGTGCACTTGTTTTATAGGGACCTTAGGGATGTGGGCTTCCTGATTTTTCAGCCTGCCTTCTGGGGGAGGGGCCTGCCTTGCTGATATTCAGGCAGCCCTGTTTGCGTAAAGTCGCCCTGCCCCTGTGAGGGGGGTTGGGGATGGGTACAATGTGAGCTGGTATTTCTGGGATTTTGTTCTCTGGCAGCTTTCCCTGGTGGTTTTCTGCAACTCCTGAGAATCAGAGCACAGTGGCCATATCCTAGCTTCTGTCTCAGAACAGAGAGGTCGCAGTCTGCTCTCCACTGAGCTCTCTTGGCCTCTTTAACTCTGTTTCTGTTGGTGCCACTAAAAACCCTGCAGCGTCCCGGGTTGTGCACCCCACAGCCGCTCTCCCACCCCTCACTTCCAGGGCTGGCACATCTCTGTCCTTTGTACTTCTAACACCACCAGCCGCCCCCGGTTCCCACGCACTCCCAAGCTCCCTGTTTCAGTGTGGTTCGTGCAAGCTCAGGAGTGCAGGTTTTCAGTCTGGTTGCGTGCCTGCTCCTGAGCTCCAGGTTTCAGTCTAGTTTGAGTGTGCACTCTGGAGTGCCAACTCTCGGTCTGGTTGCGTGCGCTCCAGAGCTCCCGGTTTTAGTCCGGTTCCAGTGAGCGCTCTGGAGCTCCGGGGGAAAATCCACATTTTTAATCCATCCATCCTTTGACAGACTTTTGGGTTATTCCTACTATTTGTCTGTTATGAATAATCATGTTCAAGTTTTCATGTAGACATAAATTTTCAGTTCTCTTGGGAATATACCTAAATTGTTAGGTCATATAACCAAAAGCACAGGAGATTAAAAGAACAAAAACAAAAAGAAGTGAGACTATAACAAAAGAAAAATCTGTGTAGTGAAGGCAACAATAAACAAAATGAAAACACACAACCTACAGAGATGAGAGAGAAAATATTTGCAAACCACTTATCTGAAATCAGGGATTAACACTGAAAAAATATAAGGAACTTATATAACTCAATGGCAAAAAACCAAATAGCTCAATTAAAAAATGGACAAAGGAATGAACAGACAATCTTCCAAAGAAAACATACAAATGGCCAACAGGTATATAAAAAGATATTCAACATTGGAGCACCTGCGTGGCTCAGTCTGTTAAGCATCTGAGTCTTGATTTTGGCTCAGGTCATGATCTCAGGGTCATGAGGTAGAGCCCATGTCATGCTCCCTGCTGGGCTTGGAGCCTGCTTAAGATTTTCTCTGTCCCTCTCCCTCTACCTCTCTCTTTCTCTCTCCCACTCCCTCCCCTCTAAAAAAAAAAAAAAAGAAAAAGAAAAGAAAAAAAAGATACTCAGTATAGTCTGTTAGGATGGCTATTATCAAAAAGATAAGAGAGAAGTGTTAGTGAGAGAGTTTTAAAATTGAGGAGTCCTACAGCTTTGTTCTTTTTCAAGATTGTATAGCTATTCATCTAAATAATGCTTGTGTTGACTCATAAGTTTTGGTATGTTTTCTCTTTTTTCATTCATTTCCAAGTATGTTCTAATTTCCTTTTATATTTCATCTCTAACTCATTGATAATTTAGAAACATATTTTAAATTCATATATCATGAATTTCCCAAATATCTTTTAATTATTATTTTAAATTTTATTCAGTTATGAATAAATATGCTTTGTATGTTTTTAATTCTTTTGAATTTATTGAGACTTATTTTATGGCTTAATATATGGTATGATTTCTCCTGGAGAGTATCTCATGTGCACTGCAGTGCACATGAATATGTGTCCTTGTGTTTTGGGGTAGAGTGTTATATAGATGTCTGCTAGTTTTAGTTGGCTTGTAGTTTTGTTTGAGACTTTCATTTCTTTTTGGTATTCTGTCTAGTTGTTATATCCATTATGAAAGTGAGATATTGATGTCTCCAACTCATGGAACCTAGACATCAATACTTCTTTTTTAATCCCCTTGCATTACAATGGGTAGTCACATATGAGAAAAAAGAAAAACGTTCTGAACAGTGCCATTATAGAGCAGTGGTTTTGGGCCCAAGCTGATATGAGAACTGTTTGGTCATAGCCTGTGATATAAGTACCAAAATTGAGCATAAGAATTTATATGCTTTACTAACAATTTAACATGATAATTTTGTGCCTGCCGACTATATTGAATTTTTATTCTATATGACTTTTATTTTTCTATATTGCCTTTTACTGTATTTTTAATAAGTAATGGTTTGTTATAGATTGAAAAAACTATTTTCTTCCACATAAATAATTTGAAAAAGTTTAAGCATTAGCATTTTCATACAGTAGTATGTCTGTGGGCCTTTATTTTAATTTTTAGAAAAAAACACCATTCTCTTTCTACCACTCCTGTCAACCCAGGAAAAAGTTCAGTTCTCTCTGTCACTGTAAGTTTGGGGGTAGGTAGTAGATAGATCATAGCTAACATAGATTTGCTCCAAAACTTTCCAGTTTGTGTGTGTGTTCTGTTCCACATCTCAGTTCTAACCTTCATAAGAGATTATAATTTCATATAAAAAGAATAGGTCCCTGGGTTCTGATGGGTCAAGGATTGAATGAGAGGAGAAGAAATAGAGATAAAGATGGTGGACCTTAAAGGGATCTGAAGTGTCAAAAGTTGCTTGTCTTGGGGGCACCTGGGTGATCAGTTGGTTGGGCTTCGGACTCTTGATTTTGGCTCAGGTCATGATCTCAGGGTCCGGGGATCAAACCCAGCATAGGGGGAGTCTGCCTGAGATTTCACTCCCCCCCTTTGCCTTTCCTCCGCTCATGTGCTCTCACTCCCTCTCTCTAAAAATAAATGTGTGCGTGTATATCTATATTTAAAGTTGCTTGGTTTGTTTGTATCTGACTCACTGGGTCATTAGTTTTATAAAGTTTGAACATGTTATAAGCCTTATGGGAGTTGTCATTGAAGATAGAACAATTAAATATTGAAAGCAGAAAATAATAACTAAAAGAACTGGGACACAGTGGAAATTAGGAGTAGCAGTTAGGAGCAGGGTGAATGGGTCGTTCTTGAGTAGCAGGAGGGAAAACACATCTTCTGTGACTATTGTGATGGTGCTAGGCATAGACAGGTGTATGTTTGCTTCCTCCTACTCTTTTTTCAGGTATAATGTGAGATTTATTACTCTTAAATACATTATTCTAATGATGTTGAGATTGGAGGAATACAGTTTGTTCAATGGCATTTTCTTTTAAACCCCATAAGCAAAATTCAGATAGCATGAAAAACTCCTCACTAGTTGGGTGAAATGTTTACTCATATGAAACCAATCAATTACTTTGGGATATTTGTACTTTATTTGCAAAAGGTGTCATTCATGAAATGCTGCATTTGTTTACTAAAATAATCTGTTAAGTGTGCAGGAATGAACATTTTAATTCAATAGTTGTTTAATGTCTCATACATTCATTCCTAAGATATCATCTGAAATTTTAAATACTCTGACATATAAGGAAAAAATTGCAAGTTGTGAAGTATGGATATGCTTTATATTTTTATATTTCCCTCTTTTATTAGACAAGTTACAATCTATATTTGAATGTTTATTATTATTCCCTAAGTAATTTTTTAAAAGATTTATTTATTTATTTTAGAGGGGGGAGGGGCAGAGAGAGAGGGAGAGAGGGGCTCAATCTCAGGACCCTGAGTTCATGACCTGAGCCGAAATCAAGAGTCAGACTCTTAAGCAACTGAGACACCCATGAGCCCCTCCCTACGTAATTTGTTCATCAAATATATTATTAAAGTAATTCTCATAAATATTTAAAGAGCACTTTATACATAATTTGTCAAATTTTCTCATAAGTAAAATACATGTTTTGGGGGTGTCTGGCTAGCTTAGCCAGTAGAGCATCTGACTTGATCTCAGGGTGCTGAACTTGAGCCCCATGTTCGGCGTGGATATTACTTAAAATAAAAATGTACTTTCTTACATATTTTCAAGATGTACACTGCGTATAGATTTATACAAAATCAAAACTATGCCCTGAATTATTTTCTCTAGTACATCGACATTATTGTCACCTCATAGATTCCTCAGATTGTGTTTATATAGTATATATATACACATGTATTTTATATATACATAAGATATACATATATATACACCACATACCATACATATATATATGTGTATATGCTGTTTATATATATAGGTATTTATATATACCTATATAGATATAGTATGTATATCATATATATTATAGTGTATAGTGGAGAGTAAGTTTCTACGGTAATTACTGGGATGTTAATCTCCAGTGTGGCATGTCAGATAACATACAGAAAACAATGGCCAATTTGGATCACAACAATTTTGGAAAAAATTTACTGATAATTTGTTATCTACCATCATGATGGGAGAAATCTATATCTCCTGTAAAATCTAAGCATGGGGAGGACACTTTTATAATCTTAGTATCATTGAGGCTGTATCATTAAAACAACTTCCTATTTTCCTCCCAATTTGCTATCATTCATCAAGATAACAACATAATATAACACAGAAACAGAATCATTGGAAAAAACAACAAGAAAGTTAGGGAGAATGCCAGCTACAGGTGACTGTCCTTGTAAGATAAGCATTTCATTAGATTTTTCCCCCAGAAGTTTATAGCATCTCATCATTCATCACTAATCTCGTTATAAACATTGTTTGCTCTAGTAAATCCCTAAATCTGCACATTCAATATGCTATAAGACCCACGAATTCTTACCCTATATGTTCAGCATCTGATTATCAAAGACATAAAATTGTGCAATCTACATATACCATGGAAGAAGAAATGTGATCTTTCTCTTATGTATCAACAAAAATGACACATGATAAATAGACTAGAGAGTAAAAGATATATGATATAAGGGAATGGGTGCTCTAAGAACTCTTACTCAGTGTATTTATGAAAGTGAAGAGATCAAATAAAAGCTGTCAGGAAACATGCAGATTCTCAATAATGATACAGATGAAGAAGAACCGTGTCCAAAGTCTCCTGCATTTCATCATGAGCCATCAATCCTATATTTGAATGTTTTGGTTAATACTGTGCACAATATAACACTTAGAAACTCCACAAATTTCAGGATAAAGATAACAAATGTAAATTTTTATCTTGTGCTTTTTTAGAACTGAGATGAAATAAACATAACATAAAAGCAACCATTTTAAAGTGAACATTCAGGGGGTGCCTGGGTGGCTCAGTCGGTTAAGTGTCTGCCTTTGGCTCAGGTTTTGATCCCAGGGTCTTAGGATCAAGCCCCATATCGGGCTCCCTGGCCAGCTGGGAGCCTGCTTCTCCCTCTCCTGCTGCTGCTCCACCCTGCGTGTGCTCTTTCTCTTTCTCTCTCCGTCAAATAAATCAGATCTATAAAACAAAACCAAACACATTTCATAAAGTGAACATTCAGTATAATTTATACATTTACAATGTTGTTCAATTCACAATTCACCATGTTATGGTGGATGTTTCATAAATGCATCTAATAACGTTGAGGCATTCCCTTCTCTTCCTAGTTCTCTGTTTTTTGTCAGGAAAGTATGTTAGATTTTGTCAAATGTTTTTTTCTGCATTAACTGAGATAATTGTGGGTTTTTTTCTTTTGCACTCTTAAGTATTGTTGACTCTGTTTCTTAATTGCCACATATTTATGAATTTTTCAATTTTCCTTCTGTTATTGATTTTTAGTTTCTAGCTTTTAAAATCTATTGAGAATTGTTTTGTGGTCTAACATATGGTCGATCCTGGAGAATGTTTCTTGGGTACTTGAGAAGAATGTGTATTCTGTTACAGTTGGGTGGGGTATGCTATATATGTCTGTTACATTTAGTTTACAGTTGTATTAGTCTGCCAGGGCTTTTGTAACAAAGTAGCACAACGACCTGGCTTAACCAACTAAAACCTCCTATTCCACCATCTTGCTGATGTCACTCCCCTCTTAAATTTCTTTCAGCAGTTCTGTCTTGTTGTTTTAGTTTTCCTTATACAAGTCTTACAATCCTTTGTTAATTTAATACTAGTTATTTTGTTCCTTTGGATGTAATTGTAAATGGAATTGTTTACTTAATATCTTTTTCAAATTTATTTATTGTGTTTCTGTTCAAACACAATTGATTTTTATATTGCTCTTGTACTTTGCAACTTTGATCAGTTTGTTTTATGGACTCTAGAATCTTTCTTGTGAATTCTTTAGATATTGTATATATAGAATTGTGTCATTTGTGAATAGAGATTATATTGATTATATTCTCATGTTGAACTACCCTTGCATCCCTGGGATAAATTGCACTTGGTCATGATGTATAATCCTTTTAATATGCTGTTGAATTTATTTTGCCATATTTTGTTGAGAATTTTTGCATCTTATAAAGGTTATTAGTCTGTAATTTTCTTATGATTTCTTTATGTCTTGATATTAGAATAATGTGGACCTCATAGAATGAGTTAGGAAGACCTCCATCCTCTTCAATTTCTTGAAGAGTTTGAGGAAGATGTTGTTAATTCATCTGTAAATCTGTGGTAGCATTTGCCAGAGAAGCCATCCATTCCTGGACTTTGATTTGCTATATTAGGTTACCTATTCAACTTGCTTATTTGTTATAAGATGCTGAGATTTTTCTCTTTGTTATTGAGTTTGTGCCTCTAGAAATTTATTCAATTAATCTAGGTTATTTAATTTGTCAATATATGACTGTTTATAGAATTTTCTTATAATACTTTTTAATTTTTTAATCATAGTAATGGTAATAGTTTAATAGTAATAACCCTACTTTCATTTTTGGTTTTAGTTATTTCCATCTTCTTTCTTTTTTTCTCTGTCAGATTAGCTAAAGGTTTGTCAATTCTGTTGACCTTTTTGAAGAACCAGTTTTTGGTTTTATTGATTCTCTTATTTTCCCCCCTTTTTGCATTTCATTTCTCTATAATCTTTTTTTTTTTTTAAGATTTTACTTATTTATTTGACAGAGATAGAGACAGCCAGTGAGAGAGGGAACACAAGAGGGGGAGTGGGAGAGGAAGAAGCAGGCTCATAGCGGAGGAGCCTGATGTGGGGCTCGATCTCATAACGCCGGGATCACGCCCTGAGCCAAAGGCAGACGCTTAACCACTGTGCCACCCAGGCGCCCCCATTTCTCTATAATCTTTATTATCCTTCTTTTATGTTTGGATTTTGTTGGTTCTTTTTCTAGTTCCACAGGTATAACATTAGATTACTGATTTGATGTTCTTCTTTTTTTAACGTAGACAATGACAGATCTAAGTTTCTCAGTGAATAGTCTTTACTGCATGCTTTGGTATGCTGTGTTTTCATTTTCACTTGTCTTTCTGTATTTTCTGATTTCCCCTGTCATTTCTTCTTTGTCATATTCATTGTTTAATAATAAGTTGCTTAATTTCCACATTTTTGTTTATTGATTTCTAGATTTCTTCCCTTGTAGTATTGGAAAACACTTTTTATAATTTAAATATTTTTAAATTTATTGAGATTTGTATTGTGGCTTAACATGGTCTTTCCTGGAGAACATTTCATGTGTATTTAAAAATAATATTCTGCTATTTCTGACTGAGGGCTTTATTTTTTTATTTTTTTATAATAATTTTGTATTACGTTATGTTAGTCACCATAGAGTACATCCCAAGTTTTTGATGTAAAGTTCCATGATTCATTACTTGCGTTTAACACCCAGTGCACCATGCAATACGTGCCCTCCTTAATACCCATCACCGGACTGGAGGGCTTTATATAAGTTTGTTAGATTTAGTTCATCTTTAATATTGTTCAAGCCCTTAATTTCCTTATTGATCTTCTGTCTAGATGTTCTATCCATTACTGAAAGTTATGTATTGAAGTTTCCAGCTATTATTATGGAACTATTTCTCCTTTAATTATTTCACTATTTGCTTCATATATTTTGGGGCTCTGTTATTTTTTGCATATATGTCATAATGCTTTTATACTGAAACTTAATAACCTCATTGTTCATTAAGCCTTTTGGACCTTTATGTTGAAGTTTCTCCTCTTTGCTCCTATATATATATTGAATATATTTCCATCAACTCACTTGTCTCATTGTTAGTGTGATTTTTGATTGTCTTCATTGAACAAGAGGAAAAGATCTACACAATATTTGACTTAGTAGTCCGTAAAGCTGATATAGATGATCAATACATTTGTTTGAATGAATGAATGAATGAATGAATGAAAGTAATGAAGTATGCCTTAGCATTTATTTTACTTCTAGCAGAAATGGTTATAGCTATATTATTTACAATAATATTCAAAAGACTCAATTTTCCACATTTATATTTTAAAATTGCATTTTTTTCTATGATGTTTTACCATGCTTTGTAATTCTTCACCATAGGAATAGTGTTGTGTCCTGCTTGGTACCAAGTATTGTGTTCTCCAGTAGCAGTTAAAATTTTTCCTCAGGCTAAAGTTGGTTTAAAAAGTCATTCCAATCATTGTGTCCAGCTGGTTTGTAAAAGCAGGAGAGACTGATGATAACATTAAACCCAAAGGGCTAAAAACATAATAGGAAGCAGGATAAAATTCTGCTCTTCATAGGTCATAGAAAACTGAGAATGATCAACAGGTTTGGATCAGTGTGCCTCTCCATTCTTAGTGGGTTCCTGGTGCAAGGATACTCCAACATCAACAGGGAATAAATTCAGAAAACTTCACCATACGATGGCATTAGAAATCAGTTTTATGTTTAGGCTTACACTGGAATCTATTTGTGTATCGTGATGATAATGATGAAGAATATAGTATGTTAGAAACAGCACCACCTTATATTTCCATTAATTCTCATCTTACAAAGCTCTTTGATATGACTTAATCATTTTATCTTTTTGGTATCCCTATGAACTAGTGGAAACAGCTTGTATAATCCTCCCTTTATGAAGCAGCAAACAAAATCCTCCGATGTAGGAAATGTAATGGGCATGAACACTCTCAAACTGCATGGAAAGTGAAATCAAACTTCTTCCAACTCCTGCTTCTTTTGTCTTTACATATGCTACTCTGGCAGAATTTGTCACAATCTGTTAAAATAAGCTTGTAACCAAAAGTTTCATTATGTAATGTGAAACAGAGCAGGTTAAGTGTATCATATTGTTTGTCACAATTTTTTAATGTGTCCACTCCTTTAATATTTGACAATCTTTTTTAAAAAACATTTTAATGTATGATGCCATTTAAAGCTATCTACATATGTGCATTGAAAGAAAGTCAAACATTTTTTATAATATTTCTGGAACTTTTTATTTCCTGCAGAAAGCAATTTTAAAGTAAGCATTAAATTAAATTTATGTATTTATGTATTTATTTATTTATTTTTGTTTCAAAGTTTTTATTTAAATTCCAGTTAGTTAGCATGTAGTGTAATGTTAGTTTCAGGAGTAGAATTTAATTATTCATCACCTACATATAACACCCAGTGCTCATCACAAGTGCCCTCCTCAATACCATCACCTATTTAACCCATCCCCCGTTCCCCCAACAATCCTCAGTTTGTTCACTATAGTTAAGAGTCTGTTTTATGGTTTGCCTCTCTCTTTCTCCACCCCCCCCCCCATGTTCATCTGTTTTGTAAGAAAGCATTTTAACAAAAATAATTCTATTCATTTTTTCAAAAAATGTAAGAATTAGAACTTCTTGATAACAGTCAAACTTCAGTGTATTTTAAGAAAGCTGTCATAATCTGCATATTTCAAAAAGTTAAATGAAAATGACAAATTAGATAAGAAAAGCTCCTCTCAGGGCGCCTGATGTGGCTTATTTGGTTGAGCAGCAGACTCATGATTTCGGCTCAGGTCCTGACCTCGGGGTCATGGGATTGAACCCCAAGTTGGGCTCTGAGTTCAATGTGGAGTCCTCTTGTCCCTCTCCTTACCCCTCCCCCTGCGTGTGCACTCTCTCTCTAAAATTAAAAAAAGAAAAAAATCTAAAAAGAAAAAAGAAGAAGAAAACCTCCTATCACTTTCAATTAAATTATAGAGGATTTGAGATGATAACTCTATTCAAAAGAACTTCCCCATATATCTCAAAATGCTTTTTTAAAGATATTTTAAAAAGATAAAGGGATTAGTTGAGACTACTTATCTAGATGGAAGAAATATCAGTGAAAGTATTAATTGTCATTTTTATATCTGAGAACTTGCTATTGAATATTTTTTTCTTTTACTTAAATTATATTCCTTACTAGTTTAGGAAATCTCAGTTACAAATGAAAATTAAAGTGGTATGAAAGGATATAATCTCTATTGAGCTCTTTAATCAACTGAAGCAAATGCACATTTTATATAAATGCACCTTATCGAAGCGGTTCTTTGTATAAGTGAATCTGTGGAAAATATTAGTTTTAAATCATTATGTATCATAATATCAAAAATAGGATGGTAAGCATAGTAATCACAACTCAGATGAATCTTAAGGGAACATAAAAAAACTTATGAAATAAATTATTAGGGGTCTTCAGGATTGTAATAATGCAATAACCTGACACAACTCGGTAATGTTTAATATTAGATATTCTGGGTGGGAGGGGTTGTCCATGAATTAAAGTACTTTACTGTACTGTGCCACTTTTTAAGTGTAAATATTGATATTAAATGTCATGACTTTATCTTATGGCATTTTAATCCCATTTTCTGATTAAAAAACTAACATAAAAATATGATGAAGGAGTAGAATTCCAATATTGCAAATGCTGCATAAATGTTTCTTATGTTGACTGGCTTTCCATGCCTTATGATAAGTATTATCTATAATATATTTTTTTCTTAATCTAATTCATGCTTAACTAAACACTAGAACTATAATATTAAAGAAAAATTATTTAAGTATATTCACAATATTAAAAATGTATATAATAAACATTTTCAACAATTACATATTTTCAAAAAAATAGTAAAAGGAAAGGAAATTAGTGTTTATTAATCTACTACCATTAGCCAGGCACTTGCCTAAAACTTTATATACTTGTCACTTGATTTTTTTTATCAACCACATGAAATAAATATTGCTATTTCTACTTTATGTACTCAAAAGCACAGTCTCTGAGACAAGTAACAACATGCCCAAAGATATAAGGAAGTAGAGAAGTATAAATACAAACATGTTTCTGACTAATTTTTCATGTTGTTCCTCACTAACTACTCAATAAAATATAAGCTTTTGGACACATTTAAAACATCTACTTATTTAGGTTCTCTGAGAAGTTAAGCAATTAGCCATTTATTGATCAAAAAACACTTGGTTGAAATCAAAATCTTTTAGTTTATATAAATGTCATGTCTTTTATGACTTAAATTGCCTACTGATTTCAATGGACTTTTACACAAATATGACCAAATTAGCAAATTTTTAATTTATTCTAAATTATTTATATTTCCTTAATTAAAATAATATGTTCTGGAATCATTTTGTTTATTTGAATTCTTTGAAACTAAAATGTTTTGGCTTAGCAAGGTAGCTTGCCTTAGTTTTCATTACAATATCATTTTCTAGATTGGAATCTTTGAAATTTTTGCCATGTCAAATATCATACGCCATCTATCAGCATGATATGTGAAATTACAGCGATGACATTAAAGTTGTACTATGATGACAGTCTTTTCTGTTTAAATGTGCAGCATTTTATTTTCAGAAGGAATTTATTTGCTATTTCTTTTAGCATTCTCTTTTGGAAGGCAATTTATCATGTTTGATCTACATTGTTCATTATTTAAGATTTTTGCTGGTATTGTTTTGACACCTAATGCAAGAATCTTACAAAACTGAAAACATTTTTTTCTGTATCTCATATTCTAATTTAATCTCATGTTGTCATATTTCATTTTGCATAGAGGAGTTTTCACTAGTGGCTTTAAATATAACAGAGTTGAAAATGAAAACATTTTAAAATTGGTTTATCTTTTATTATTGTACCAATCTCATCTTTTTGAGTGTTGAAATCATACACATCCAGACTCTAATTAAATGTATTTCTAATACCTCACACCCAGGGTATGTATGCATTTTAAGGCACAAAATAAAAAGTCGTATTGTTATTATTAAAAGAAGTTTGGTTTAATAGAAAATGCATTTCCATCATCAGGGGCCTAATTATCTATTTATGCATGAAGAAAAAGTTACAGAAATCAATGCAGGTATATTGTTGTTAAAAGCCTTTATTTTTAAAATCTAGTACAAAGCAGAAGAACTGGGATTTACTCTATATAAGAAATCTCACTCCTGCCTTCATAATTTAGATTTCTGTGACTTTTTAATCACTGAATTATATATGCTCTATTGAGTTGAGAAGTTCAAGAAGTAGCAAATTTCTAACATATCCTGCATGTCATTTTTTTGACTGTTAAGAAGTTAGACATAAATTGCATACAGTGAAATGCACAGATTTTAAGTATTGTATTTTAATAGTTTTGGCAAATGTTTATACTCTTATAGCCCACAACTCTATAAAATACAGAATATTCATCATCAGAGAGTCAATTCTCTCCCAAATCCTAATAAACCATTACAATATAGTCTTAATTAGAACTTCATATAGTGGAAATACAATTAGAAACACTGTTAGAGGATAATAATTAACAAAATTATATAACATTAACTCTGTAAAACACTATTTTCTTCTTTTACGCATTGTCTATGGTTTAAGGAATGATGTAACACCCCAAAATGCAACTAACACTCTGTAAAATTTGATTTAAAAAGCTTAAATATGTTCTGATTAATGGGAGGTAGGTGCACACATTTTTTTTCTTTTTTGAATATATGATTGGATGTTTGTGTAGTTATATCATTCAGATTTCAGAATCATTTTCTGTGATATAGCCTAGGTTCTCTTTCAGACTGGTGTTGGAAAATAGTATTGATTTTTTGTTTATCTTAAAATTGACTATCCTATTAAGCATCCTTAATAGGTCTGAACAGTGGACATTTTTGTTTGTTTCTTTTGTTTTTCTTGCTGATGATCCTAAATAATACTTTAAACACATATACAACTACAAATTTTTTAAAAAGATTTTATTTATTTGTTTGAGAGATAGAGAGGGAAAGCATGAGCAGGGAGAGGAGCAGGGGAACCGGGACAAGCAGACTCCTTGCTGAACACAGAGCCTGGTGCAGGACTTGATCTCACGACTCTGAGATCATGACCTGGGCTGAAATCAAGAGTTGGCCACCTAACTGAATGAACCACCCAGGTGCCCCACAACTACAATTATTTTTAAAGATTTTAGTTGTTTACTTATTTGAGGAAGAGAGAGCATGAGCTGGGGGAGAGGGACAAGCAGGCTCCACACTGAGTGTGGGCTTGATCTTAAGACCCTGAGATCATGACCTGAGCTGAAATCAAGGGTCCAATGCTTAACCGACTGAGCCTCCCAGGTGCCCCACAACTACACGTTTATATTAAAAAACTCAATGGAACAATTAGCCAATCATGTAAAGTTAAAAAGTCAGTCTCATTTCCAGGCAGTTACTGAGTTGCCTCCTCCCTCTCTGAAAGACCATTTGTTCTTCATGAATTTTGACGGGTTCCCTGGGGTTTAAGACAACATTAGTATTTTTAGTTCAACATTAGTGTGTTTGAGAAACAGTATAGTGTATTAATATTTGACCTTTAACATTGATGTCACATACTAATGTATACCATACTTGTATTCTCAAGATTCTTCCTGGATCGAACATTGTACCTTTCTTTAATAGGCAATAATTAGAAATAAGATAATTTGCACATCATTATAGAAATAAAATTTCTGTCTGTGTAGTAAAACCACCTTATCAAATAACAGTTAATACTCAGAGCAATACTACCTTCTTTTATCCTTAGAAAATTTGTAGCTAGTGATCTTTTAAATAGATACAAAATAATTAGAAAATACTATTAGCCACTTGTAGTTTAAACAAGCTTCAATGTTATGTTTAACTAATAATGATTTATTCTAAAATCTAATGGTTAAATTTATTAATACATTTTTCTTTAGTCAAATATTTATTAAATGTGTTTTTTTTATTTCTTTCTAGAAAGCTGCATTCCTTAGTTGGCAAGCAAGAACATAAATATCCCAATTTTCATGACTCCCTCCCTACTTTCCTTACTCTGTCTTAGACTTTAAATGCCAGTCTTTGAGCAACAGACAGCAAAAGACAAACCCACAAATCAAACTAAGGTACAGTAGGGCAGTGTTTTTCTGAGAAGGTCAGAGTATCAAGTATGCTCTCACCGAATAAAAGAGCTATTTGATGGGAGTAGTTGAGAGTTGTTGGTAATGCCTCCTTCTCCCTTTGGGGCATTACCTGCTGATATTTCAATTTAGTATCAGTAAAGAATGTTGACTGTGAGTGGAGCATTGTGCTAGATTTATTCATTTTTCTCTCATTCTTTCATCTCTCAAGTTTTCAATTATCTATTATGTACCAGTCATATTCTAATGTCTGAGCTTATCTCTGTTATCTGTCTTTGAGAAACTTGCCATGTAGAAGTGTGGGAATATTGTCAGAAAATGCAGTATGTGCTACATTACTGATATAGGCAGAGATGTGCAGCAGAGCAGCATACTGAGAACTCAGTCAGACTGTACCAGGCAATCCTTAGAAAGAGAAATACTGGTTAATTATTAAAGAATGACTAAGAATTCATCAGAGGAAGAAAAGGAAGAAGGACAATATCTCTGCTTCTATGCTTTTTAAAGATGTGAGGGAACTCCAGTTTTTAAAATCCTTATCTTAGAAAACTAATTTAATTAAATAAATGACATGGTAAAATAAGATAAATCATCTCTCTTAACCAAGTTTTGCCGAATATCCATGTCATATTCTTTTTCAAATAAAAGCTATCACATGATTATACTGGTTTTTATGAGCCCTTGTCAGGTAAATCTCTATTCTGATGAAGTGTTAGAGAATATCCTTTCATTTTTCTCTTTCCCTGGATCCTTGAATATAAAGCACATTAAGGGCTCAACTGATAAAATAGAAATACAGATGAACATTATCAAGTTTTCACCTGCAAATGTTTTCTTTGAAATCTCAGTAGAATTTATCAGTTTTGATTATACTCATGTACCAGAAAAATCTCTTACAGTCTTCTATTTTGATATTCTCATTTGCATAATTTACATTTTCCTTCTCCCATTTTCCAACTTTTCTCATAAACATGAACATTTCATACATCCAGTTGTTTAATTTTTTTTTAAGATTTTCTTTATTTATTTGAGAGAGAGAGAAAGAGAGAGAGCACAAGCCAGGGGAAAGGCAAAAGGAGAAAGAAACTCCCTGCTGAGCAGCGAGACTGATGCAGGGCTTGATCCCGGGAGCCTGATGCAGGGCTTGATCCCAGGACCCTGGGATCATGACCTGAGCCAAAGACAGATGCTTAACCATCTGAGCCACCCAGGCACCCCCATTCAGTTGTTTATTTGCACTCCCATATCTGTACTTCATCATGTACAATTCATTCATTCACACATTCAATCATTTTATTACCTTTTACTATTTTCCCCATATTTATATAGTTTCAAACCTATAGAACAGTTGCAAGAATGAAACAAAGAACACTCAGAACCCAGTTTATCACAGGACACTATCACTATTTATCCCAGATGCTATAATTGTTAGCATTTTATCCTCCCTCTCCTTTTTACTGCTCTTTTCTTCTCTCTCTTTCCCTTTGTCTCTTCTCTCTTTCATCTTCTTCCCTTCATAAAACAGACATAGAAAGAGTTGTGGAAATGGAATATATATTTTAAAAAAATGATATTTTGTTATGCCTAGGTACCAAATGCAGTGCATCTAAAAACAAGGGAACTTTCTAATTTTATAATGGTGCAAAACTCTCCATCAGGAAACCAAAATCCCAAATCTCATTTAAATTACACCAGCTGTCCCAAAAAAGATTCTTTCCCACTTTGTGTTAAGGTCCTATTTAGAAGAAACATTATATTTAGTTGCCACATCTCAAAAATGTGTTGATTTCTGGACTATTTCTCCCTTGTCTTTCCCTGTGTTCTACATCTTTGACAGTCTTACAAGACATATGCTTATCATTCTATAGAATGATCCTGTATGTGTTCCTGCCCAATATTTTCTCATGACCAGACTTTGGCAATGTCCTCTTGATGGGAACACTGTAAAATGATTATCTCTTCCCACAGCATCACATCACATGTGTATGATGTAGACCATTCTAACCCCTGGTGACGTTAACCTTAATTAATGTTTCTTAGACTTTTCCATGTAAAGTCATCATCCATACCTTTATATGTCATGTATTTTGAGGAAGATATTCTGATAGTACTACTACTGTATGCTAAGCATTTTAAATGCTCTTGAAATATATCAATGGAAAAAAAAACAGTGTCATAGAAAAGTGATCTCTGTGCTTCTGAGCTAAAATATATTGTGAAACAGAGTTCAGGATAAAGAGGAACTATACCTTTATTGCTTTGCCGGGCAAAGGAGGCTGCAGAAGGCTATGGCCTTCAAAAAATGCAAGCCCTCTGAGAGGAAGGGGCTGCGGGGTTTTACAGGGAAATATAAGATAGATCTTGCTGGTTTGGACAGAAATTTTGAATGTGCTCTCAGCCTTGTTTGTCAAGACTTTAGAGTGGTACTGGGTTCCTGAAACAAAAGGCTAAGAAGGGAGGAAGGGAGGTTTGCAGAAGCGAGGAAAAAGGTTACTTAGTTTAAAATCCAGCTTTGTACAGTCAACAAAACTAAGAGGTAGCCCACAGAATGGAAGAAGATAATTGTAAATGACATTACAGATAAAGGGTTGATATCCAAGATCTATAAAGAACTTCTCAAACTCAACACTCAAAAAACTAATAACCCAGTCAAGATTTTTTGGGCAGAAGACATGAACAGACACTTCTCCAAAAAGACATACAAATGGCTAACAGACACATGAAAAAATGCTCAACATCACTAGCCATCAGGCAAATACAAATCAAAACCACAATGAGATACCACCTTACACCAGTTAGAATGGCAAAAATTCACAAGACAGGAAACAACAAATGTTGGCGAGGATGTGGAGAATGGGGAACCCTCTTACATGGTTGGTGAGAATGCAAACTGGAACAGCCACTCTGGAAAACGGTATGGAGGTTCCTCAAGATATTAAAAATAGAGCTATCCTACGACCCAGCAATTGCACTACTAGGTATTTACCCCAAAGATACAGATGTAGTGAAAAGAGGGGGCACATGCACCCGAATGTTCATAGCAGCAATGTCCACAATAGCCAAATTGTGGAAGGAGCCGAGATGCCCTTCAACAGATAAATGGATAAAGAAGATGTGGTCCATATATACAATGGAATATTACTCAGTCATCAGAAAGGATGAATACCAACCATTTGCATCGACATGAATGGAACTGGAGGGGATTGTGCTAAGTCAAGCAGAGAAAGACAATGATCATATCATATGGTTTCACTTACATGTGGAACATAAGGAATAGCATGGAGGACTTTAGGAGAAGGAAGGGAAAAAAAAGGGGGGGATATCAGAGGGGGAGACAAACCATGAGAGACTATGGACTCCGGGAAACAAACTGAGGATTTCAGAGGGGTCAGGGGTGGGGGAATGGGTTAGCCCAGTGATGGGTATTAAGGAGGGCACGTATCGCATGGAGCATTGGGTGTTATACACAAACAATGAATCATGGAACACTACATCAAAAACTAATGATGTACTGTATGGTAACTAGCATAACATAATAAAAAAAGACAAAAAACCTAAAGGCACAGCAGAAAAAAATAAATAAATAAAAGAATCCAAAGCACCTCCTTCAGAGAAGAGTAAAAAAAAAATTAAAAAAAAAAAATCCAGCTTTGTGGAAACATTAGTGTAGCCATTTTGATTTTTGTTCGACTTTATGCTTTTAAGTGGTTTCAATAAGGCTAAAAAAATCCCTGCTTACATGAAGGTTATATTTCAGTTAAGGAAGAAAAAGCCTTCAATATAAATAAGTAAATTGTGCAGTATGTTAGGTCTTTAAAAGTTATAAGAAAAAAAAAAGGTCATGGGGTACCTGGTTGGCTCACTCAGTTAAGCTTTCAATTCTTGATTTTGGCTCAGGTCATGATCTCCGGGTCATGAGATCAAGCACACATTGGGCTCTGTGCTGGGTGTGGGGCCTGCTTAAGATTCTCTCTCTCCCTCTGTCCCTCTGTCCCTCCCCCACTTGCTCATGCACACCCTTTATTTTTTCTCTAAAAAAGAAAAAAGGCCAAGATAAGTAGAATTGGTAGGTTTATGACAGGGTTTGAAGAGTGAATTATTTTTTTGTTTATTAAAGCAGCTTTATTTAGATATAATTTGTATACCATACAATTAATTTCTTTAAAGTTTGAAATTTATTGGTTTTTAGTAAATTCATAGAGTTGTGCAAACACCTTTTTTTTTTTTTAGATTTTATTTATTTATATGAAAGAGAGTGAGAGAGATCACAGAGCTCTGAGAGGGAGAAGCTCAGCCACTGAGCAGGGAGCCCGATGTGGGGCTTGATCCCAGCACCCCAAGATCATGACCTGAGCCGAAGGCAGACACTTAGCCCACTGAGCCACCCAGGCACCCTTGTTCTGCAAACATTACCACAATCCACTTAGAACATTTTCATCACCCCAGAAGAAACTGCATGAGCATTAGCTGCGACTTCTCATTTTCCTCTAACTACCCCCTGGCCCTACGCAATCAATAATCTATTTTCTGTCTTTCTTTTCTATTTGAACATTCCTTATAAATTATACAATTTGTGGTCTTTTGTGATGGGGCTTCTTTAGTATAGCATCTTGTTTTCAAGTTCATTTATGTTGTAGCATATATCATGAACTCATTCATTTTTGTTGATATATAGTATCCTAATAAGTGGATACCTAACATTTTATTTATTAATTCCTTAGATTATGGGTATTTATTTCTAGTTTTTGGCTATTATGCAAAATTCTGCTATAAACATTTTTCCACACAAAAATAAACATTGTTGCACAAGTTTTTGTGTGGACATATGTTTTTATTTCTCTTGCAATAAAATGTATGCATAGGAGTAAAATTTCTGGGTCATATGGTAAGCTCTATGCTGAATTTTTTGAGGGACTATCAGATATTTTTCAAAATGACTGTACCATTTTACATTCCCACATATGATATATATTCAGTTTCTCCACATCCTCACCAATCCTTTTTACCATCTATCTTTTTTTATTGTACACATTCGATGTGTGTGAAGTGGTAGCTCTTTGTGATTTTGAGTTGCATTTTCCTAATGGTTAATGATGTTACACATCATTTTAGGTGCTTATTGTCAATTTGCATATTTCCTGTGGGGAATATCTATTCAGATACTTTTTATATTTTTTTAAACAAGAAATCCTTTTATCATAGAGTTATAATTAATCCTTTTATGTTCTAGATACAAGTTTCTTATATAAATATGATTTGCAAATATTTCCTTCCATTCTGTGGGCTGCTTTTTCACTTTTTTGATGTTATCTTTTAAAACAAAACATTGTTAAATTTTGATGAAGTCCAATTTATCTACTTTTATCTTTTGTCTCTTTTGCTTTTTGTGTCATATCTAAGAAATCTCTTTGCCTAAATACAGTTCACTAGATTTATTCCTGTATTTAACCTAAGAGCTTTAAATACTTAGCTCTTATATTTAAATTCATGATTTATTTTAAGTTATTTTTTGTTCACGGTGAGGAAGGAATCTAATTCTTTGCATGTGAATATCAGTTGCCCCAGAACTATTTGCTGAAAAGACTATTCATTAAGGATTGGATTATCTTGGCCTTTAAAAAATATCAATTGACCATAAATATGAAGGTTTATTTCTGGACTCTCAAAAAAAGACTGCTGCAAAAGCTACCTGGGATTATTATGAATTTGTAGGTCAATAATCGTCTCCTAGTAGTATTAAGTATTCTAATCCATAAGCATATGATTGTTTTTTATCATGAAAGGTTGTTGCATTTTGTTCAAATGCTATCTCTGTGTCTACTCCGATGATCCTGTGGTCTTTGTTAAATATAAATATGTATTTCTATTTTTTACATTACTGATTTTTGGACTTTAAAACAACATAGATTCTGGAATAAATCCCAACTAATCATGGTGTGTACTCCTTTTTATGCACTACTGGGTTTGGTATACTAATATTTTGTGAGGACTTTTTGGTCTATAAAAGATACAGTCTGCTATTTTTCTTGTGATAGCTTTGGTTCTGGCATCAGAATAATTCTGGTTTCCTAGAATAGTTGTTTCTTTTTTTCTCTTCTGCATTTTGAAAGTTTTGTGAAGAATTAGAAGTAATTCCTCTCAACTTCTTGTTAAATATTTGGTAGTATTCACCAGTGAAGCTATCTGGGTCTGAGTTTTTTTATGGGATATTATTAACTCAATGTCTTTGTTATAGTTGTATTCCAATTCTCTATATTTTCTTGACCCAGTTTTAGTCATTTGCATGTTTTTAGGAATTAGTGCATTTCATCTAGGTTTTCTAATTTGTTGGCATATTTTGCTGCTCATATTGCTTGCAATCATTTTTCCCCTCTTCAGTCAGAATTATTGTTCCCTCTTTACTTCTTGATTCTGGAATTTATGTCTTTCTATTTGATTTGGTCAGTCCATCTAGAGATTTGTCTTTTTCTCTTTTAAAAGAACCAAATTTGATTTTATTGATTTTCTCTGTTTCATTAATTTCCATTTTAATCTTTATTATTTCCTTACTTCCTTTAGTTTTAGGTTTAGTTTTCTCTTTGTTTTCCAGTGTTTCCAGATTTTGTTTGCTAACTTGACATCTTCTTTAAAAAAAAATAGGTTTATACAGTTATAAATTTCTCTGAAGCACTATTTTAGTTCCATTCTATAATTTTTGCTGTGTGGAGTTTTGTTTTCATTGGTGTCATACTATTTTCTAATTTACTTGTGATCCCTTCTTTGACCATAGGCTATTTATAAATGTAATGTTCAATTTTCACATATTTGTACATTTCCCAAACTGTATGTTATTAATTTCTAATTTCATTCTTTTGTGGTCAGAGAACATATCCTGTGTGATGTTAATCTGTTAAATTTACTGATGCTTGTTTTGTATCCTCTATTTTGGTCTTATGTTCCATATGTACTTTAGAAGAAAGTGTATTCTTTTTTGTTCTGTGGATTTTCCTGTAGATGTCTGTTAGGTTTAGTTGGTTTATTATGTTCTGTAACTCTTCTGTTTCCTTGTTCATATGTGTTCCATCACTTTTTAGGGGTGAGGTACTATATGCTTAGCCTTTATGTGGTTACATTTTGAATGATACATCTTGTTCTATTCATTTATTTTCAACCTATTTGTATCCTTTAAATCTAAGAGTGTCTTGTATATGTAACATATAGTTGGTTTTATATTTTTATTCAGTGGGATAACTCTGTTTTTTCATTGAATGATTTCACCCATTTATAGTTAATGTAATTATTGATATGTCATTTTTCACGTCTGCTACTTTGGTTTCTAAATTTCTCATTTTTTTTTTGTTCCTCTATACACCCCTCCATTTCTTTTGCATTAAATAAATACTTTCTAATGTAACATTATAATTCCTTTAATGACTTCCTCATTATATTTTTTGAATTATATTTTTAGTAGTAATATTCTAGGGTTTATAATATAACTCCAATTGTCTCAAAATTTCCATTGGATATGGAAATTTACTCCTATATACCACTATTCTTTCCTCTCCCTTATTATGCTATTGTTTTTATATACTGTTACATCAATATATATGAAAAACCCAATAATATCTTGTTATTATTATTACTTTACATAATTTTATTAGTTTAAAGGCGATGAGAGAAAAAACAAGAGTAAATATATGCTTTTAAAAGTTTCCTTACCATTTCCAGGTGTCTTCATGTGTTTCCAAGAATTTGAGTTATGATCTGATGTCATTTTCTTGTTCTGATAAGAATGTACCCCCCAACTTCCTTTGTGCTTCCTTTATTCCAACAATACATGTTGTTTTATGCTATTGCTTTATTTGAGATTCAAAGTAGTAGAAATATGCAGTCATACTGTTTTATATTTACTTCCATGATTACCATTAATGGTACTCTGTTTTTGTTTTTTTTTAATGTGGATTTTAATTATTATCTGGTGCTTCATTATTTCACCCTGAAACTTTCTATTATTATTTAATATACTAAAACTTTGCTAGTAATGAATTTTCTCAATTTTTGCTTATTTGCCTCCATTGTTGAAACATAGATTTACTAAATAGAAGATTCTTGGTTGAGAGACATTTTTTTTCTTTTTTTCTTTCAGTACTTTGAATATGATGTTTCAGTGCCTCAGACCTTTTTTTTTTTTTTCTTTTTCTAATGAGAAGTGGCTGTTACTTTTATTGGGCTTTGTTTGTAAGTGATGAGTTATTTTTCTCCTCCTTTTTTCAAGATTTTTCTCTGTCTTTCAACATTTTTATTACAGCTAGTCTAGATATGAATCTCTTTGATTTGCCCTATTTGGAGTTCATTGAGATTCTTTGATGTGTGGATTAATGTTGTTCATATAATTTTGGAAGGTTTTCATTATTATTTTTCTAATATTTTTTATGCTCTACTCTCTCTTTCCTCTGATTTTAGTATGTTGATGTCCCAGTTGGTTTCTCATAGTTCTCTGAAGCACTCTTCATTTGTATTTATTCTTTTGCTCTATAATGCAAATTGCAAAATCTCTATTGATCTGTCTTCAAGTTTGCAGATTCCTTCTTCTGCTAGCACAAATCAATGCTTGATTACTTCTGTTGAATTTATCATTTTAGTTATTGTGCTTTTCAATTTCAGAATCTCCATTGGTTCTTTTTTTTTTTTTTTGTATTTTCTATCTTTTTATCAATATTCTCTACTTGATGACATATTGTAATCAGACCTTCCTATACCTGTGTCAGTATGGTTTCTTTTAGTTCTTTGAATTTATTTATAACAAGTAATGTCTTATCTGCTGAATCCAACAAGTAGTCCTTCTCAAAGGCAGTTTCTGTTGCATGCTTTTGTCCTTGCTTATGGGTTACACTCTTCTGTTTCTTTGAATTCTCTCTTTTTTATTGAAAATGGACATTTTAGATAATGTATAATGCTGTATACTGACCCACCAAGTCTAGGGCTTGTTCTTGTTGTTTGCTTGCTTATTTGTTTGGTGATTTGACTGGACTGTTTTAATGATGTGTATTACCTCCACAGTGTGCAGTCTCCAACATTGCTTCTCAAATGGCACAGCCTTGATGTATGCACAGCTACCCTAGGATGTGTGCACAGCTACCCCAGGATGACAGTGGTTTTTCCAGTGTTCTCTTTGACTTTCTCTTTCCCTGACTTTTCTGTTAAGTTGTCTGCATCTATCTGTTGATGTCAGAGCATGTTGTTTGCCTCTACTAATTGCTGGCTGCCTGTTCTATTTTGTGGTTGTTGTTTATTTTTTGAAAATGCCTTAGGTAATAAATTGCTTTACAGTGTATTATATTTTACATAATTACACATAATATGTAATATAGCATATGTTATATACTTATCATATATTTAATGATAAAACTAAATACAGGCTTCTTCACAGGGGTACTATTTGAGGCCAGTCTGAGGTTTGTTCCAATCTTGGAAAGACACTTCAGTAGTTTCTTTCCCTAGTTCCCTTTGTTAAATTTCTAGGTGGTCTATGTTTTGGATTGTTTGTCTCATGGAGCTACCAGCCTCCTCTTAGTTACTTATCACCGACATAACCATCATTTTCAACAATACTCTTAGGCCTGAACTTGCCCAAACTCTGTTCCTAAAGAAGTTTGTTCCCAAGGGGATGGTTCTAGAAGTCTCAGTTCTTATGGCCTGCCTTTCCCCATGGATAAAACTTCTTTACTAGTCTCCAGACCCAGGGTCAGGGACAGTAACTGCTTCTCTTGGAGTAATGCCTTTACAGTTGGGGTCCTCTATAAGGTGAGACTATCAGGGTTTCTTGGTTTGTTCCATCTAGCATGGAACCTCTATTTTACCACCAAGCTGAAGCAAAAATGATCAGGATTCAGTATTCTCAATCTTTCATCCCTGAGGAAGAACGTCTGCTCTGTGCTGGTTGGAGGAAGGGATTCCTACATCTTCCAATCTCTCTTTCCTGGAATAGAGCTAAGTGCTGAACAGAGCGGGAACCTTGTGTTCTGTGTGTACATCGTGGACATTTGTCAGATGTGGAGGAAGTGACTCTTGTCTTAAAGGGCATAGAATTTTAATGTTTTTTTACCAAGATTTGGTAGATTTTCTGTAATAAATATTAGTCCACTTATGGTAATGATTTAGGCACATAACCCTTAGGACAATTTCCAGAGACTTTAAATGTTGTCTTTTGAAAAAAAATATTTTTAATACGCTATGGTTGTTTTGCTGGGGAGAGGGCTTGTGGAGCTGCTCACACTATCATTCTGGAAATGTTATATAAAATTTTATAAAGACAATGACTGTGTGCTTCACTTGATAAGTGACATATGAGTAAGAAATTGAAAACTTCAGGGAATTGGTTCAACAAATATCTTGAAGGAAATTCCCAAATTGAGGGAATAGTAAGCACAAATTCCCAAAGTTAGTACCATTTATGATGTGTTCACAGAATAGAAAAGATTCCTTCATAGACAGAGAGGAGTGACCAATAAATAGATATTTAATTTTTCTGTGATGATGGTAAAATGAATGCAATTACTTAAATATCTTCAACCACCAACTTCCTATCAATGTTTTCCAAACATCTATTTCTGCTTAGATAGCTCTTACTAAAATTGCCTCTAACTCATTATATGTAAAACTAACTTATCATCTTTTAAAAACATAATTATGCAGTGAGGATAGCATAGAGATGAGCAAGAGTCAGTGTTCTTGTCATTGATCCTTATCTAGTACCTTCTATTCTAATTTTTCTCCATTTCATACCTTACCGTACATTTTTAGCCATTACAATGATCATTACCCATTTTTCCTCTCTTTTGGTTAAACTCACAGGAGACATTTTCACTGGTTTAGTTTAACTTCCTAGAAAGTCAGTATCAGTGTTTATACTTATGAGATCGGTTGGAGATCAAGATTACACTTACCAAAAGTTTGGTTGTTAACTGACATCAATTGTCTCTATAGTCATGCAAGGATGGGACTGTTTAATTTATGACAGCTTTATTTTGTTATCTATGTGTTTCCCTCCTCTTAAATCTTATGTTGTCTCTAAGAATGTAGTGGTCTTTGAAAAAGGCTTATTCTGATGCTACAGATAGAGGCACTTCTCCATTCTCCAAGAAGACATAATATAATTGCTTTAATGGAGCCAAAGAAATGAATTGTGAGTTAATAATAGCATGTAATCCAACCTTATAGTTTTACAAATGAGATGAAACTGAATTGTAGCATTTGATATCATCAACAATTTAAAACCCTTATTTCCCTATACTCTCTGAAATGAAAGGTCACTGGGGCATAAAATCTGTAGTACTATAATGTAGAAATCATAATTACATTAACATATATTTGAAATGTTTAAATTAAACCCACTGAAAGAACTAGCTTGGAAATTTTACTATCTCTGTCTTATTGAATTTTAACTTCCCTTACAACTGTAATGTGTAGCTTATAGCCTGTTTACTTTCAAAACTGAATAAATAAAATATTAAAATCTCTGGTACCACTCTAGTTTGAGTTCAGATCAATATACGCTTTTGGTGAGAACACGCCTTTTTCCCTGCATACTTATCATATAGTGCTAGGACTTTAAAAAACTAATGTCTTTCACTCTGCAGCCTCTGCTTTCCTTGCTTCTTAGCTCTCTGCCTTTGATCAATTTTCCCTAGACCTCATTCCAAAATCCCCTTTCCTAATCCAGTAATCTGATATGCCAGTGCTGATCACACTCACATGTATGGGGTCTAATGGCCTAAAATTTTAATCTATGGATCATTTTAATAGGTGCATCAACTTGTTTTAAGTAGAGAGGAATTCATGGCTGACAGTGGACTCACAATTGAATGATCCTGGCATCACACGATGCTCTCCCAGAATAAGCTGACCCACTAGCTATAACAGCAAATAGGAAAACAAACATGAGTATCTTCCCCTTTGCTATTCAAACAGCCCAAATAATGGCTGTAATCATAGGTATTTCAAGACTCTGCAGGAAGGTTGAGAAGCTATTTGGGGGAAAATAAGTTATTTTATTTTATTTCCTTTCTTAATATCCAAAGGGTCCACCATGGTAACACACTTTATGCAGTCACTTCTTTATAAGTATTTCAAAACCATTTGACTTTAGTCAGGAAATATATTTAAAAATATGGATTATCTAATTTAAAAAAGTCATAATTTTGAATATCGATAATACCTTTCTTCTAATATTCTTATCTATTTTCATTTTATAACATCATGAGTAAATTGCTCCTATTCTGCTAAATACCCAAGGGAGCCCCTTGTGGTTAAAATTTTGAAAAGACATGAAGACCTATCACATTAATATTTCTTGTCAGCTTGAAATAAGTGGTAATACACAATTTTTTCAAGAAAAAAATCTTAATGTTATGTGAAAACAATGTAAATTAATTGAAATTGGTCTACGGGTTTATGAGAAATTGAATAAAATGTGAAAATCCATTAAGGACACATTTTTTTTTCCTTTCTGTTAATCTGTCCAACCTATTTATTTCCCTATATTTCTGGCCTGAAGATTAAAATTATACTTATAGTGGGGGCGCCTGGGTGGCTCAGTTGTTGGGCGTCTGCCTTCAGCTTGGGGTGTGATCCCAGAGTCCTGGGATCGAGCCCCACATCGGGCTCCTCTGCTGGGAGCCTGCTTCTTCCTCTCCCACTCCCCCTGCTTGTGCTCCCTCTCTCACTGGCTGTCTCTCTCTGTGTCAAATAAATAAATAAAATCTTTTTTAAAAAAATTATACTTATAGTGATAGTGACTATTAGTTGACTTATTATCTCCTTAGGTTTGCCTTTATACAATGAGACATGGAAATCTTACTAACTTAATAGACACTAAATTCATTCTATCAGTAAAGTGATTTACTAGAGAAATGTAGACCTAAATCTAAGGATAGATATATTACTGATGCTGATTTTTCTCATCATTAACTATATCTTATTTATGTTTAACTGCTATCATCTTTTTTGGGTTATCATCTTTTTTAATAATGGATATATTCAGCAGAACTAACTATACTGCTCAACATGAGTTAGTGCAAAGTTTCGCTAGTCAGGGATCTTGAATATATGGGGAGTTAATCTGATTTTTAAGTTTAAATTGGCTTAACTAGTATATAGCTTAGGTATATACATCATGCTTAACTCTGCTCAGCAGGGAGACTGCTCCTCCTTCTCCTCCCTGCTCATGCTCTCCTACTATCTCTGTCTCTCTCTCTCAAATAAATAAATAAAATCTTTTTAAAAAGAGGGGGGCACCTGGGTGGCCCAGTCCATTAAGCATCTGCCTTCAGCTCAGGTCATGATCCCAGGGTCCTGGGATTGACCCCCGTGTCAGGCTCCCTGCTCAGTGGGAAGCCTGCTTCTCCCTCTCCTCAGGGCTCTTGCTCTCTCGCTATTTCTGTCTCAAATAAACAAATATAAAAAAAAATCATGTTTAAGTTTTAAAATTTCTTTTCAATTGCATTACCTTGAAATAACAATTGATTCATTAAACTTCTAAATTTCATTTTCTTCTAAAATGCTACAACATTTAATTGATCTTTATGAGAGAGTGCACAGTAAAATATATCCTATGAGATTGGTTTCTCGCAGAAAATAAAATGGAAAAAGAAAAATAGTCTTCTTATCTTTCTACCTAGTATTTCTATTATGTATAAGGGAGCTATAACATCTAAGCATTTTCTCTGTCACTATCTAAAACAATGTGAGATCTAAAAGATATATGCATCTAATAAGAAAGCTCCAGGATACATAAAACAAATAGAATGGATAGAACAGAAAGAACAAATTCACACTAATTGGGTACTTCCAAGTTTTGTCCTAATAAGTGATATAACAAGTTGAGAGAAAATAAACATGATGCAGATGATTTGAACAACGCTGTCAAATGACTGGTACACTCCATCCAGTGGTGTTACCAGCAGAATTTGCATTCTTCTTATGGGCATGTATGACATTTACAAACATAAACCACATGTAAAGTTATTCACAACATGCAAAATAATTGTAATCATAAAAATATACGCTGACCACAAAAACCTAAACTAGAAATGAAGACTCAAGATATCTTGAAATCTCCAATAAATTTCTAAATTCCCCATGAATCAAGGAAGAAATAATAGGCAAAATAAAAAATATTTGAAATTAACAAAAAATGAAAACAAAACATAACTTTGTGATTTTCAGTTATAGTCATTCTTAAATGGAAATTCATAGAATTATAAGAGAAGAAAAAATACTCTTATATCTTAAGTCTTAGGAATAGAAAAATAAGAAGAAAACAGTTTAAGTAGATGGAAGGAAATAGTAAATATAAATGCAGAAAGCAATGAAATTAAAATTATAAAAATATTAAATAAAGCCATAAAACCAAACATTTTCCTTGAGATTAAAAAAAAATTGATAACATATAGCCAAACTGATAAAACAAGAAAGAAACCATAAATTATTAACATTAAGGATGAAAAGTTGACATTTATACAGGTATTATAGACATTAAAAAAATTTTAGGAAATGTTATGGGAATAATAAGGGAATATGATAGACAACATTAAGCCAATCAATTTGATTAAATTAATAAATAAATGAAGTGGATTAATTTCTTGAGAGATGATATTAAAGTGTTCACTCAAAAAGAAATATATATTTTTCATATCTATATATTTATTAAAATATTACATTCACAATAAAATAATTCTTACAATGAACTCTAGAGCCAGATGTTACTGTTGAATTCTCCCAATATTGAAAGAAGAAATGAATTTATTCAATACAATCTCTTCCATCAATAGAAGCGGAAAGAGAACCTTACCACTCATATTTTGAGGCCAGAATTGTCTTACAGGCAAAGATACAGCAAGAAAAGAAAGCCCCAGAATAATATTATTGAAGAACATAAATACAAAAATCCTTAAAATATTAGCAAATTACATTCAATAACTAACACAAAGTAATTCATCATGACCAGTTTTTTTTATTCCAATAATGTGCAGAAAAAGGATTTAACAAAATATTGCATCTCCTCATGAAAAACTCAACATATTAGGACAAATAGCAAACTTCAACTCAATAAAGGATATCTAAAGAAACTCTATGGCTAACATTATACTTAACAGAAAGAAAGCAAAAGGATAAAAAACAAAAACTGACAGAGCTTTTCACCTAAGATCAGGAACCAGGCAAAGTTGTATCTACTCTCACCCCTTATTCAGCATTATACTGGAGGGCATAGGTAATATCATAAGGCGAGAAAATATAATAAAAGTCATACAGATTGAAAAAGAAGTAAAACTCTATTTTCAGACAATATGACGATGTGATTATTGATGTAGAAAATACAAAAGAGCCTACATAAAATACCCTATAGCTAATAAGTGAGTTTAGTAAGATTACAGGATAAAAAAAACTGCATTTCTACATAATGATACAAAGACAGTAAACATTAGACATTATTTTTATAAATCCATTCATAATAGCATCAAATAAGATTTAATATTTAGGATACATTTAATTTAGAAAATTAACACATTTAATATAAGGGATGTAAGATTTATGTGATAAAAAGTACAAAACATTTGTGAGAGTAGTTAAACCAGAACAAAATAAATGAAGACCTACAAGAGTACATTGATTAGAATAATTAATATTGGACTCAACAAAACCAAAAGGTAACCTACAGAATGGAAGATGATATTTGCAAATGACATATCTGATAAAGGGTTAGTATCCAAAATATATAAAGAACTTATCAAACTCAACACCCAAAAAACAAATAATCCAATTAAAAATGGGCAGAAGACATGAACAGACATTTCTCCAAATAAGATATCCAGATGGCCAACAGACATATGAAAAGATGCATCACTTATCATCAGGGAAGTGCAAATCAAAACCACAATGCATTAGCACCTCACTCCTGTCAGTATGGCTAAAATCAAAACACAAGAAGCAATAGGTATTGGGGAGGATGTGGAGAAAAGTGAGCCCTCTTGCACTCCTGGTGGGAATGCAAACTGGTGCAGCCACTGTGGAAAACAGTATGGAGTTTACTCAAAAAATTAAAAATAGAACTACTCTATGATTCAGCAATTACACTACTGAGTATTTAGCCAAAGAATACAAAAACACTAATTCAAAAAGATACATACACCCCTACGTTTATAGAAGCATTATTTATAACAGCCAAGATATGCAAGCAGTCCAAGTGTCCATCAATTGATGAATGAGTAATAATGGAATATTATTCAGCCATAAAAAGAATGAAATCTTGCCATTTGCAACAACATGGATGGATCTAGAGGGTATAATGCTAAGTGAAATAAGTCAGTCACAGAAAGACACATACCGTATAATCTCACTCATATGTGGAATTTAAGAAACAAAAGAAATGAGTAAAAGGGAAAAAAAGAGAGAGAGGCAAACCAAAAAATAGACTCTTAACTATAGAGAACAAACTGATGGTTACCAGAAAGGAGGTGGGTGGGGGAATGGGTTAAATAGGTAATGGGGATTAAGAAGTGCACTTGTCATGATGAGCAACAGGTGATGTATGGAAGTGTTGAATCACCATATCTTACAACCAGAATTAATATTACACTGTATATTAACTATCCAGAATTAAAATAAAAACTTCAAAGAATAGAAGAATTAGTATCGGACAATGGTAGTTTTCCTAAAATTCATTTCAAGATTTAATGTAATCTCCATATCCTTGAAGTATTTTTTTTTGTGGAATTGACAAGCTGAAACTAAAAATACACATAAAAAAAACAAAGAACTAGAATAGTTAAAAAAAAGTAAAAGAGAACTCATCTGAATTTGAGACATGCTATAAAGCTACCATATATAAAGCAGTGCGTAATTGGGTTATGGATAGATAGAAGAGATAGATACAATAGCATAAAGACACTAAGAAAAAAAATGACAGGGAAATACATATTGTCAATTGATTTTTCATGAATTTGCCAAGCTAATGTAGTAAAAGTTAGTCTTCTCAGCAAATAGTGCTGAATAAATTGGATGTCCATAAAAAATTAACTGATCCCTAAACTTCATCTCATGCCACTTAAAAAAATAACTCAAAGTGGATCATGGCTCAAAATCAAGACTGAAACCATAACTTTCTACAAGAAACATGGGAGAATATGTTTGTGATCCTGGGTTATGGGAAGATTTCTTTGGCACAACACCATAAACCATAAAAATGATGATGATGTATTGGACTTCATTTTTATTAAAACTCTTGCTCATTGAAAGGCTCTAAAAAATGCAAAGACATGTTCTAGACTGGAAGAAAGCGTATGCAAAACATACATCTGTTAAAGGTTTCTTACAACTGAATAAGGAGACAAAATACTCAATTAAAATAGAAAACTAGGCAAAAGATTTGAGAGGATATGTGGCTAACAGAAAGATAAAGGTTATAAATAAGCACATGAAAATATGCTCAATGTCTTTGGTTTTAGAGAAAGGAAAATGGAAATCATAGTGAGATGTCATTACAAACATTCTAATATAACTAAAATGAAGATGATAGGTGACAGGCAGATAGATATACATAAGTAGTTAGATGGATAGATAGATCAACAGTAACAACCCTGACAATAACAGTGGGCGATAGGATGCAAAGAAATTGTGTATCTTTTATATTGCCAATGGGAATTCAAATTGACACAGCCACTTTGCCAAATGGTTTGGCAGTTGCTTATAAAATTATATTTATGCTTCTAATGTGACCCTGTAATCCTACATATAGATATTTATACAACAGAAATGAAAATATCCCCACAGACATCTGTACATGAATGTGTATAGCAACTTTCTTCATGATTACCAAGTTCTGGAAACATCACCAATGCCCATCCACTGGCATATTGATGAACATATTGTGGTACATCTATAAAAAGAAATACTATTCGGGACACCTGGGTGGCTCAGTCAGTTAAGCGTCTGCCTTTGGCTCAGGTCATGATCTCAGGGTCCTGGGATGGAGTCCCGCATCAGGCTCCCCGCTCAATGGAGAGTCTGCTTCTCCCTCTGCTGCCCACCCCCCTCCACTTGTTCTCACTCTCTCTCTCAAAAAAAAAAAAAAAAAAAAATCTTAAAAAAAAAAGATACTATTCAACATAAGCCAAGATGCATACCCCCCAAAATGGATGGATCGCAAGTTTTGTGTGATTGAAGAAAGAGAAATGAGAAAGGCATACTACCTGATTCTATTTATATAAAAGTTTTGGAAAGGCAAAATGATAAGGATGGAAATCAGTTTAGTGGATGCCAGAATCAGGAGAGAGAAGGCTCTTGACTGCAAAAGACTCTAGGCAACTTTTTATTTATTTTTATTTATTTATTTTTGTCTGTGTTTGTGGTAACATTCTATATCCTGATATTGGTATTGGTTACCTTACTACATATGTTTGCCAAAATTCACCAAACCATATACTTAAGAAGGGTGATTTTTAAAAATGTAAATCATTTATCAATAAACTTAAAAAAATAAAATTAGAAGTTATAGGCAATAAAGATTTTTAAAATGGTTATGGAGATTATAGGGACATACCCCAATTTTCCTTTTTCAAGGGGTAGCTCTGTTAGTGTCTTTTCTAAGCCTTTATTCAAGAACCCAGTTTTTATGGGAGCCTTGATTTAGGCATAATTAGGAAACACTTCCAGAAATTTTGTTCAATGAGAAAGAAATAAACCCATTTTATGATAATTTCTTATGGTGGCTAAAGTTCCCACAAAATCAGAGGCTACTGAAACTTAGCAAGCTAGCTTCACTTAATGCCATTTAAGGTGAGGAGATAGCAGAGAGAGTAAGAAGGATTTATAGGGAATACATTATAAAGACAACAGCTCCATCTCAGAACACAAAAAGGAAAAAAATATCAGGTGGTTTATATTTGCAATTTGTCATGCATACTATTCCATGGACTTTGACAGTGATGATTATGTGAATCAAATAGTAAATTCACCGTGGTCCATTACGTATATAACTCCACAAAACTACTTTGGTGAAAGCTTTTCTTTATGCTTTAAGGATTTTCATCTGTATACTCTTCAACATAAGGCAGATTGTAAAACTCTGAAATTCATTTTGAATGGAGAATTATTTGTTCTATTGTGAAATATAGATGGAAGTCAGATTTTACCTATGAGTGAAAGGAGTCCCTATTGCTAACATATTTTACATTTTCTGAATATGAATATGTACTTATTTATCCTCTTAGATTTAGATATTCCTACCTGTATAGTCAATTGACTCATATTCTCTCTCCCTCCTTTTTCCCCTTTGCTGTAATAAATTTTATTGATTTCTTTGAAATAACTGAAGCCTCACACAAGTGCAATACCTATTCCTAAACAATGTAGCTCCATGTTGCTTCTGGGTAAAAATGAATAAATTATATAATGAATACATGACATTAAGAGACAAAATACAGATAATGATCACCCTGGTATTGAAGTAATAAATGCACATTTTAAGCAAGTCATTTTTTTCTTAGAAGTGTTAATGCTAAGATTAAGCTCTAACACTTTCTTCCAGGTTTCAGAATATCTACCCTTTAAAGGCAGGTTATAATTTATTGCCTGCTTGTATTTCAAGAATGTGTTTATCATTACTTATGAAAAACCTGAAACATATTTTCCCCACATGAACAGTGGTATCGTATAATGTTTAATTTCCTGAGCCAACCCTCCATGTTCTATTACCATAATTAGGTAAAATACTTTAAGTTCAAAAAGGAGCAAAAAACCCTCTACAATTAGAATAGCATTATTCCTGGGCAAAATGGTCTGAAAGTCAGCCATTCTGAAAGAGTTCTGATTAAATTGACTAGAAGCACACTTTTCTATGTATGCATAGATGTGGGTTTGATGTTTGATTCTGGCTGGGTCACCATTGGTTGGACCTGCTTGGACATCTGAATCACAAGTTGCTCTTTGGGACTGCCAGTATCAGATATGACATATAAAGAGCTTGGAAGTCATCATTGTCTTTATGATAAGAAAAAGCTATACAAACGGAAAACCTATGGCTTTTCTGAGACCCATCAGATAATCGCTGTAGGTAGACAGACCACTACACTAAGATCTTAAAAATCAACACATCCGGGGAGATAGAAATCCTGAGATTTTATTACCTGCGGCAGAGGCTAGTAGAAATAATAGGATTGTAGGAACGCTAACATGGTTATTTTATAGGATTGCTGTAGGCTGAGTGAAGCATATAGTGAGAGTGAGAAACTCCAGGGGTTCATTGTCATAAGTGAACCCTCATAGGTGTGCAGTTTTATATAAGGATTCCCCGCAGTTTCTCATGGAGAGGATCTGAGAAAGATTCTTTCCTGGCTCTTCTCGGGGTGAGGGGATAGTAGTGATCTGGAAAACCATTGAAACCCTTCTCCCATTAAAAGTTTTAATCTTGAGGGGGAAGAAATTATCTAGAGGGAAATTCTGAAATGTTACCTCAACTGGAAAAGGGGAATTACGTCCCAGTTACAATTTTCTTATTTTACCAAAGGGGGGAAAGATCAACCGAATATAAGGTCTCAAAAAATAGTTGTGAATGTTGCTTTTAGGAAAGGAAATAGATGTCTGGGGAACAAAAGCCTGTTTCCTTGGAGGAGGGACAAAACACTTGTGAAAGCCATACCCCCCAAAAGTAGTCCATGAAAAGACAGACAAAATCATGGAATTATAAAATCCTCCTTCCCCCACCTCCCACCACCAAACCATGAGCCGCCAGGATAATAGCTATGAATTAAAGCTGAAAGAAGTGTCACACAGAATTTCTCTGAGAATCTGTACGAAAGGAAACTTTAAAGCATAAGGAGACAAAAGTAAGGACACTAAAGGAATTTGTTGTCTAGGTACCTATACTTAAAATGTGTACTAACATAGCTTAACTCCTAGCCAGATTAACATAAATCCTCACACTGAAGGCTTATTTCTTTCAGTCCCTATTACTCTGTATGGCATGTCGGCATCATTTGAAATCAAAACAAAGCAAAACATTGCAAGGCATTCTAAAAGGCAAGAAAAAACATTCTGAAGAATTAAAGCAACCATCAGAACCAGACTCAGATATGACCCATGTGTGAATTATCAGACAGGAGATATAATTACAATATAAGGGACCAAAAGGAAAAAAAATAAATAGCATGCTAAACTATGTAGCTGATGTAACAGAGAGATGAAAATGCTAAGAAAAAAATCAAAGGAAACTGGAAGTTAAAAATATGGTAACAAAACTGAAAAATGCCTTGAACAGGTTCTTAATAGAGTCTATACAGCTGAGGAAAGAATCAATGAACTTGAAGATAGGTCAATAGAAACATTCCAAACTAAAACACAAAGAGAAATGTGAATTTAAAAAAACTACAGCGCATCCAAGAACTGTACAATAATAATAACAACAGATGTAACTTACACATAATTGGAATACCAGAAATAAGAAAGAAAAGGTAGAAGAAATATTTCAAGTAATATGGCTAAGAACTTTACTATATTAATACCAGGTACTAAACCATAAATTGAAGAATGTCAGAGAATCCCAAGCAAAATTTAAAAAAACAAAAAAATAAAAGTAGGCATATATTTAAACCACAAGGAAAAAATAGAATATTAAAGGAAGATAAAGAAAAATGGAGTATGGATTGAAGTATTTCAACTGTTAAAAGGGGGGAAAAACACCTAGAAATCTGTATCCAATCTGTATCCAGGGAAATTATCCTTCCAAAGTGAAGAAGAAATAAAGACTCAGAAAAAAAAAATGAGGGAAATCATTTCTAGCAGACTTGCTCTAAAAGAAATGTAAAAAAAAAAAAAAAATTCTTCAGGCAGGGGGAAAAAAAGATATAGGTCAGAAACTTGGAACTACATAAAGAAGAGGGTTGCAAAAGGCGTAAATGAAAACAAAATAAAATCTTTTATGTTTTTATTCTTTGTTGATGTAAAAGGCAACGGTTTGTTGAAAGCACTACAGTAACAAATATTGGGTGTGTATAACCTATGAATAATTGATGTAAATGACAGCAATGTCATAAAGTATGCGAAGGAGGAATTGAGGATAAGTTCTTAAAGGTAACTGAGGAGTTTGGCTCCTAGTTAAAAACCTTTCCCGGTCCCGTGTATATGCAGTTACAAAGGCTTTACTTGTCCTGTCTTACGGAAGAAAGCTGCCCTCCCTACACAGGCAGACTTAGGTGCAGCTCATGTGCACTTCAGTCTCTGAAGGAAGTTGAGTCAAGGTGTGAGGCCCTCTATACAGTCATGCTCTTCACACTTATCCATTTCTACCGCCATCACCTTCATTCCTAAGTGTCTTTATTTGAGGCCTTGGGCAGCGGCCTTCTTCAGGCCCCTCTGCTGAGGTCTCATATGGGGGAGGGAGGAGAACTGGAAACCATGAAGACACTTTTCCCTAATATGACTCAGTACCAAGTACCTTCCCACTCGTGTCCTTTCCCTCTAGCTCTCCCTGACCTCAGGGTCCATGAAAGTGCCAGAGACTTTGAGCCAACAGTGAGCCAACCCCCACCATCTGCCCTGCCCCTTGATTGATGTGCTGTTCCACAGGGCGAAATGGACCAGGAAGGGGGATGGGCTCTCTTGGTTTTAGCCTTTTGCTTATTTCCCATTGCAGTAAATGATTAAAGACTTAACTCTTCCATTTTTCGGCTTGTTGCCTTAATTGGCTAACTGACTTTTGGCAGCTCAGTATCTCTTTTCTAGTTCAGCTGAGCTCCTGGCAGTAACTGTACCACATATGAAGTGTTACAGTGAAATTTCATTGTGTACATACATTATTTAAATATACATGTTGTAAATTCTAGAACCACTAAAATAGTTGTAAAAGACCATAAATAATACATAAAGACAAAATATAAAATACAATCAAATAAAAGTTGGAGAATTTGAAACTCCTTTCTTATAAATTGGTAGATTAAGCAGGTAGAAAATCAGTTAAGATACAGTTGACCTGGAGGCGCCTGAGTGGCACAGCGGTTAAGCGGCTGCCTTCGGCTCAGGGCATGATCCCAGCGTTATGGGATCGAGCCCCACATCAGGCTCCTCCACTATGAGCCTGCTTCTTCCTCTCCCACTCCCCCTGCTTGTGTTCCCTCTCTCGCTGGCTGTCTCTATCTCTGTCAAATAAATAAATAAAATCTTAAAAAAAAAAAAAAAAGATACAGTTGACCTGAACAGGACTATCACTTAACTTGGTTGTCTTAACATTTATAGAAAACTCCATCCAACTACAACCAAAAACACATTTTTCTCAACCACACAGGAAAGAGTTACAGAGTTAGACCACATTCAGTCTGTAATACAGAACAGACAAACTGATAAGAAAGCCTGAGTGCTCCTACCTTTGGTGCTCAGGGGAGATTCAGAGCATACACCCCTACCCCTTGCATAGGAAACCTTCACCACAGTCTCACACTTTAACACCAGCCAATACTCCTTTCCTGCTTTTTCAAGTTATTTTTACACCTACTTAGGAGTCAGTCCTGTTTCATACCTTCTTGGCACACATGTGGTGTCATCAGTCTCTACATCCAAACCACAAGTATATGTGTTTGTGTGCTTTACACACATACGGGGTAAATGTAGAATATAACATAATGACCCATTATAGTACTCAAAAATGTTATTATAAGGAAGTTAACATTTAGTTTTTTAAAAATAAAATACAATTAAGTATTTTTGCTGTTATTAAACCTTTTCTAAATAGAATTATGATTTCTCTTTAGATACATTTAATTTAACCAAGCTTATGGATGATTTAAGAATATAGACAAGTCTTTCTGATTCATTGAATCTTTTCAGATACTATTGACTTGCTCATCCTATCTTAAGTCCACGTATTTTTCCACACCCTACTGTTTCCCCTATATATAAGAAAATCTGTCTGTAGATCTAAGAATAAAAATCTTTCTCATCCAACACAAATTCCTTTGAAAACCTAATAAGAAAGCAATTGGAAAAAGAGACAGGGGTTCTTCTTTACTTTTCTCTCATCCTCCCTGTTTGATATCTTTCCCTCATGACTTGGATTTATTTTGGTCTTGGTTTGTGATCACATGCTAATTTGCACAGTTCAGTTCACCCAGATGGAGCATATAGCTACCTATGGGGTAACATCACATTTCTTTAGACATTTTTTCAAGGTCTAATGGTTTATATATCCCCAGGACCAACTTTCTTAAGCAGCAGGCAGTAAGTATCTTCACTGATTGTTAAAAGTGTTTCCTGAACTCTGTGTCTTAACATCATGTGGCTCCTATTTAATAGCTGCATGTCTTAATAATTCCATAATATTAGTAGAGAACAAAAACTCTCACAAAAACACTTTTTGGAGGGGAATATACTTACACAGAAGTTTGTAGAATGCATGGCATTTATATATATTAGGTACATCTTAGGTTCTGTGTGTATTCCACAGTTCATTTATCTTGTCACAAGGTTAGTTACTTTGGGTACTAGTTTTTGATTAATACCTTCAGGAAAGATAAAAATTTCCTTTCACATGAACCGAGTGTTTTTATGAGGATATCTAATACCTCATCCATTTCCTCTTCCCCATGTTTGAGGGTAAATGTAAGACAAAAATCAGTTTGCCAGTGACTTTTAAAATTTAATTTAGAAGGAAGGGATATTCAGTTAGGGGGAAATAGATTTTATTATCTGACGCAAATTTTACAAATAAGAAACTGAGTTCCGCCAGTACAAGCAGGTCTGTACCTTTCCAATGAAAGGGAATTATTTTATGCTGGGGAAAGCTTTACAGTTTCACTCTGCAATTTCACTTGCTTTAATGGAAGTACTTTAGCAACTTCACTCCTATCAGCCCCTACCCCATGTTATAACATCCCCATCTAGATCAAAAGCAGCAATAGAAGTATTGACATTATCCAGGGCACTTTGATTGGTGTTGTGAAATCACACTAGGAAATGTCTTCTTTTGTTATTTCTAGTTGACACAATATTATATTAGTTTCAGGTGTACAACTTAGTTATTTGACATTTATATACATTACAATTTGCTCACCATGGTAAGTCTAGTTACTATCTGCCACCATACATAGTTATTACAATATCATTGACTGCACTCCCTATGATGTACTTTACATCCTTAGGACTTATTTATTTTATAACTGTAAATGTCTTTTATATTTTATTTCTATTGATAGCTGCTACCTTAACAGAAACTAGTAGAAATGCAATGAAAAAAATAGAAAATGTTATCTTCCTCATGTAGGTAGCTGAATTCATGTGCTGTCTTCCATTTTTTAATCATGTTTTAGATAATTACACTTTTTTCCCCTCTGGGACCTTAGAAAATTGTATTGTGATTTGTGTGCTGAATGCATTAACTAGCAGGGGGTAGAACACAATGATATGATTCCTTGATGCTATGCTCTCTTTATGTACTACCTCTAAGGCTTCATTTTTCACTCAATAAGATCATCATATTCATGGGAATAGCCAGAGTAGGTTTTTATATAAAGTGAAACTTCCCAAGAAATATTAGCTATTTTAACTCTTGGTCAGTTATTTAATGATTAAAGGAACTTGATCAATTGTGAAACTATTTGCTCAAGATTTCACATTAGGGCAATGGAAAAGCCTGGACTAGATAACTAGTTCTACTGGTATGCACTATCCACGTCTCTTTTCCTGTACCTGCTACTTTGATCACTTTGCATTTATCTGCCACTGATAATCTACATTTATATAGTACAGTATTTTATATGTTGCAATACATGGTAACTTTATTCCCCAGTAGACTGTACTACTACAAAGGAAAAAAATAAAGAGAGAGAGAGAGAGAGGGAGAACAGGGCATTCATTTAAAAATCTCCAGTGCTTAGCAGATGATCACAATTCTCTAACATCGCTCAATATTTGGCGATCTGAAAAAAAGTGCCATATTAATGACATTTTTGTAATGCAGGTATTGAAATGAAATAAATGAAATAAATTAATTAAATGCCAGATGTAATCAGGGTATATTAATCTAGAGTCTCGCAAAAATATTGTAATTTAAATCATGCCATTTCTGTTCCTCCTACTACTTAACATTTTATTATTTTTACTACAATAGTACCTGTATAAAAAAACAATAACAAATTTTCAAAGCCTCCGTTCTAAAGGTTATCTTGTAGGCAAAATCTCATCATAATTATTTTTGATACTTGTATCAGAAGCAAAAAAATACTCATCCTTTATTAAATTATGTCCTATGGAGGTCTGTGGTGTATCGACTTAGTGGTTATAGTGTTCACACTACAGATATATAGGAACAATAGTGAATGATATCTTTGGCAAAACACTGTTCAAAAATAAAATGCTTAGGTAAAGCTTTTTCTGTATGTCAATCCCCAGAACCATATCTAGTTAAAATCTAAACTTAGAGATATAGAGATACAGAAGTCTACTTCAGTGGGGAGGTCATTGTTTATCGTTGAGGTGGGAGCTTAGAAAACTGGTTATATTTGGGGGAAAACATATGAATTCAAGTAACTTCACTGGATTCAGTGCAATATGTTCAGCAGGGACAGAGTTTAGTATAGAGAGTAGGAAGAAAGGTTTTGGACATATAGCCACTGCTAAAATCTTAGCTCTGCCACTTTATATGTATTTTAAACCTCAGTATATGTCAGTCTCTTCAGATGTTTTTAAATGAAGATAATTATTGGGGTGCCTGGGTGGCTCAGTCGTTAAGCATCTGCCTTCGGCTCAGGGTGTGATCCTGGAGTCCTGGGATTGAGCCCCACATCAGGCTCCTCCGCTGAGAGCCTGCTTCTTCCTCTCCCACTCCCCCTGCCTGTGTTCCCTCTCTCGCTGGCTGTCTCTCTCTGTCAAATAAATAAATAAAACCTTTAAAAATAAAATAAATGAAGATAATTATAAATGTATAAACTTAGCTATAATTTTGGAAAAGTGAATTTTAAATCCATTCCTTGATATTTTACTAAAGTAAATTTATTTACAACTGATTTTCAATTACTTCAGTAGGATGGCATAGTAAATTTACTTTCATCCTTTTAACTTTTATAGCATTATATTCATTCTTAAATTTGTGAGTATGGTATTACCTATTTGAATTGGCAGTAGGATATAGAAAGAAATGTATATGCTTCATAATAATAATAATAACTTTAATTTAATTTTATTGTTATTATTATTATTATTATTATTATTATTATTATAAAGGACTTTTATTAGGTTTACAACAAAATTGAGAAGAAGATGCAGAGGTTTCCCATAAATCTGTTCTCGGACATGTAGAGACTTCTACTCCATTATCAGCTTCCCTCACCAAGAGTGGCTCCTTTATTACAATGGATAAACTGATATTAACACATTGTAATCACACAAAGTCCGTGGTTTATATTAGGGTTCACTCTTGATGTTGTGTATTTGATGTAATGTATAAAAACATATATCCATCATTATAATATCCTACAGAATATTTTTAGTGCCCTAAAATTCCTCTGTGCTTGGCCTATTCATCCCTCCTCACTCACAACCCCACTTCCTATTAAGCACTGACGTTTTATTGTCTCCATAGTTTTGCTTTTATAGAATGTCATATAATAAGTAGCCTTTTAGATTAACTTCTTTCACTTGATAATATGCTTTTAAGTTTCCTTCATGACTTCTCATTGCTTGGTAGCTCATTTCTTTTTAGCACTGAATAATAGAATAATACTCCATTGTCTGTGTACCACAACTTATTTATCCACTCACCTCCTGAAGGATATCTGGGTTACTTCTAAGTTTGGGCAATTATGAATAAAGCTGCTGTAAACATCCCTATTGCGTGTGGTTGTAAGTTCTCACATCCTTTGGGTAAATACCAAGAAGTAAAATTGTTGAATCACATTGTAAGAACATATTTACTTTTGTAAAATACTGTTAAACTGTATTCCAAAATGGCTGTATCATTTTGCATTCCCCCACCAATGAATGAGAGTTCCTATTGCTCCATGTCCTTGCTAGCATTTGGTGTTGTCAGTGTTCTGGATTTTGGCTATTTTAATAAGTAGTGTTTAATTTTCCTTATTTTGAAAATAATATGTCTGCATGTAATTTTCTGTGTGGGTTTTTTGTTTGTTTGTTGTTTGTTTGTTTTGGCATTTATCCTGCTTGATGTTCTCTTAGCTTCCTGGATATGTGGTTTGGTGTCTGGCATTGATTTGAGGAAATTCTTGGTCTTTATTGTTTTAAATATTTCTTCTTTTCCTTTCTCTTTTTCTTCTCCTTCTAGTGTTTCTATTATCATGTTATACCTTTTATCGTTGCCCCACAATACTTGGATATTCTATTCTTTTTTGTTTGTTTGTTTCAGTCTTTGTTCCTTTTGCTTACCAGTTTAGGAAGTTTCTTTTTTTTAAATTTTTTTAATAATATTTATTTTGTTATATTAATCACCATACAGTACATCCCCAGTTCTTGATGCAATGTTCCATGATTATTACTATTGAGATATCCTTAAGCTCAGAGACTTTCTTCAGCTCTGTCCTGTCTACTAATGAGCCCATCAAAGGCATTTTTCATTTCTGTTACAGTATTTTTTACATCTAGCATTTTTTTTTGTTTCTTTCTTAGGATTTCCATCTCTCTGTTTATATTGCCCATCTGTTCTTGGATGCTGCTATTTTATCCATGAGAGCTCTTAGCGTATTAACCATAATTGTTTTAAATTCTTCTTCTGATAATTCCAAAATCTTTGCCATGTCTGGTTCTATCTCTTTAAATTGTGTTTCCTTCACTTTTGGTATGCCTTGTAATTTTTCTTATTAGCCTGACAGGATAGACTTGGTAAAAGAACTGCTGGAAATGGACCATTAGTAATGTGGTAGTGAACTGTGGGGGTGGGGGAGTGTTCTATAGTCCTGTGATTAGGTCTCATTTTTTTTTAGTGAGCCTCTGCCTCTAGACTGTGAACTTTACAAGTGTTTTAATTTTTTCCTCCTCCTAAACCCCCTTTGGTGGGACATATTGGCTAAAGGAGTCCAAAGTTGAGTTGTTCCCTCTACCAGGTCAGGCTTCTCCCAGGTCAAGCAAGTTAGGCTCTGTTAATACCCCACCAAGTTAAGCTCTGCTTAAATAGTTTTTTCTAAGGGCAGGCCATGTCTGTTATATTTTAATATATAATATTTTATTTATATTTTAATATATTTTAAATATATTTTAAAATGTTCCTTTTTCTTTACCCCTGCCTGAAGCAGAAGAGGATTTTTTTTTTTTTTCTGATGTTTACTATGAGAACTGGTTGAGCTCCTGGAGGTAAATCTCATATTGTGAGTCCCCCAATGACTGGGTTCCCCGTAGAGTTTTTAGCTCTGAGTTGTCCACACTGAGCCTCCAGTGATTTGGCAATCACAGCTCAGGGTTCCTACCCTGGCACTGGTTCTTGACACAGTTTCTGCTCATGAGTCCCTGTTCCACTAAGTTGTTATCCTCTGTTGGTTGGTTCTCCTTGTGTTTTCACCTTAGGGATTCTAGAAAGAGGTTCTAGAAAAGTGACTGATTTTTCAGTCCGTTCAGCTTTTTCTTGTTGTTAGTAGGATAGAGTGGTAGCTTCCAAGCTTCTTACGTGGAGAACTGGAAACCCCAGAATTATTTATTTAGTAAACTTTTATTAAAATTTTACTATCTGCCAGGATTCTACTTTAAGGGGATTCAACACAAATAAGACCCAGACAAAATTTCTGTCTTATAACTTAGAATTTACCAATGGACAATTAAAAAGACATTTAATATTAACTGCTTTAATTTTGAAGCTAAAAAGGGAAGTACAAGTCATTAAAAAGAAGCAAAACCTAATTTTGCCATTGATGAATACCTGATATATGGCTGAAATTTTAGTATTTAAATAATCTAATTGATCTCATAACAGCCTTGCCAGAAAAAAAAAAAAAACAAAACAAGCAATTATTGTAGAATACTAAAGATACTGAGAAATAAATCAAAGAAGTAAAGTAACCTTCCTATAAGCAACCTAAAAAGCAAATGAGAATTCAAATCCCAAAGCCTCTAGCTTTTTTGAGTGTAGGTAGATGCTATTGGCTGAATGTTTTTGTCCCCCTAAAATTCATACATTGGAATCCTAACCCCCAGAGGTGATGGTATTGGTAGGTAGGACCTTTCAGAAGTGCTCACATCATGGAGCTGGAACCCTGATGAGTGGGATTGGTGCCATATAAAAGAGGTTTCAAAGAGATCCTTCTGCCATGTGAGGACACAACGAGAATCATCTTATTTGACCATGCTGGCACCCCAACCTCAAAATTCCAGATTCCAGCAGAACTGTGAGAAACAAATATCTATTGAATATAAACTGCCCAGTCTGTGGTACTTTGTTATTGCAGCCCAAATGGACTAAAACAGTTGATGAGTTGTATAACCTTCAGTAAATTGTTTTAATAGTATTTAGAAATGAAGAGAAAAGGTAAAACCTTGTATTACTTTATTGTTTTTCACAACTAAATTTAATGAAACTAAGTGAATAAAATAGCTCAGAGATGGAGCTGATTGATGGATATGATTGTTTTTGAAACTCCTAATTACTAATTACTCCTAAAAACTCCTAAGTAACCTAATTACTGTTGTAGAGTTTTACTTCAGCATAGATTAATATACTATATATTAATAATAAAAATCTAAATAACTCTGCATAGCCATTATCTAGGAAATCAGATAGTTTCCTTTTATTTTTGAGTGGGAGGGAAATCATTAAAAGGATTAAGAAGTCATAATTAGAAAAAATATATATGTACCTAGTGACAGAGCTTTCATTCAGGGGACTGTGAAGGAAATAGTATTAGTAGTTTGACAATATGCAGGTTCCTAGAAGCCTTCCTCAATGACCACCTCCCACTCAGGGATAATAAGGGACCAGTTGCCTAATTATCCACTGGATTAGAAATGCAAGTATTTGAAGATTATGTAGACTTTTATAATCTGTGTTTTTTCTTTTTCTCTTTACTCTTTTTCTTTTTCAGCTCATATGCTTGTTTGGGGAATATTTATAATTTGAGGAATAAGAGCCTGAAGATCTAGTTTTTCAACTTTCTAAGTTTCAGGAAACAAACTACTCAGTTCAAGGGACCGAGGGGCCACTAATCTCTCTAATTAAAGCCCACACTACACAGTTTTGGGAATATTTGCTATCCATTTAAATAACCCTAAGGAAAAATGTTTTGATATTTCACTTGGGAGTTGAGGGTTCAGAATGTAAACTTAAGCTAAAGTATGTATTGAAGGTTATATCATTTGAACTTCTCTACTAAAATTACATAAATATAGTTTGTTTACCTGCCAGTTTCAGTAGTTACCAATTAGGGAACATTGTTCTAATGTAAATATTCTGATTATTTATTTTAATCATGCTATATTGAAGCATATAAAAAAATAGAAAAAAATAGACTCTCCAGTATGTACCACCATATTCATTTTGGATTAATTTTTTAAAGATTTTATTTATTTATTTTGAGGGAGAAAGTGCATGAGAGAGAGTGCACAAGCAGAGGGGAGGGGCAGAGGGAGAAGGAGAAGCAGACTCCCTGCTGAGGAGGGAGCCTGATGTGGGACTCCATCCCAGGACCCTGGGATCATGGCCTGAGCTGAAGGCAGACACTTAACTGACTACTGACTGAGCCACCCAGGCACCCTGGGTTGGTTTTTTTTTTTTTTTTTTTTTTTTTTTTTTAAGATTTTATGTATTTATTTTGCAAGAGAGGGAGCATAGAAGGAGGGACAAAGGCAGGGGAGAGAGAGAATTTTAAGCAGACTCCACCCTGAGCAGGGAGCCCCACGTAGGTTTCTCAATCTTACAACCCTGAGATAATGACCTGAGCCAAAATCAAGAAGACTTGAAACCAACTGAGCCACCCAGGCACCTCAGGATTATTATTTTAAAGCAAGGAAAAAAGAAAAGGAAGAGAAAGGAAGCAGAAGGGAGGGAGAGAAGGAGGGAGAGAAGGAACGAGCTTCCTGAACTACAGACTGATCTTCTCTCATTCTCCTTCCTCAGAAGTCATCTATATGCTGAAAAAGCATACATCCTTCCATACTTAAAGATTCTTTACCAAGGATGCTTAAATGCTCACAAAATGCAAATCTCCAAGCATATGGCTTGTCCTCTCCTTAAGCCTTTTGCTGTGATTATTTCTGGGGAATTTCTGAGTATTTGAGAAAGAGAAGAAATTCATTTTCTGTTATTCAGTGGGTTTTGGTAGAGGTAGATAATTTCACATAAGGTGGAGTTTTGAAACAACTGTATACTCAGAACAAAAAGAAGAAACATGATATTTTCTCAGTTAATCCAGAATTGTGAAACAGAGAAGGCTGCATTAAAGAAATAATAGTATCTATGTGAAACATCCCTTCATTATGCATTTGTATTAGTTTAAAGGAAGGGTTGTATCTTGTAGAGAAAAATGCATTGACCTAGGAATCAGATATCTTGACATTCTCTCAAATCTGTCATAGATAGCAAGCTTAGCATAGGCAATTCACCTCAATTTCTTCAAACGTAAAGTAATGGACTAGATGTATATTTTTGTAGGTCTTTTACAGCTTGAAAATCGTATCATTCTGAAGGCTTAGATTGTATCATCCCTTATCAATTGAAAAGAAATGAGAAGTACAGAAAATATTGATTTATTTCATCTGTGCATGATCCAGAAAATATCACTAATAAAATAATTTCTTTTGGGCACTGGATTAGTTGCATTGCATCTTGGGACCTGAAGAATTCTATATATAGAACAGGATTATGGAAATCTATTAACCTGTGGCATTTACACATGTTGCATTTTACAAGAAATATTTAAAAGGAGGAGGGTGAAGAGTTTGCACAGCAGTTGTCAACATTTAACCTTAAATATGTCAAAAAAATATGAGCCATTATGTTTGTTTGAACAATATATTCACAAATCCATATAGTTACAGTGATTCTAACTGTACATAATATTTGATACAAACCCATTTATGGTCAAAATCTGAAGAGATGATTTTTAAATTAAATAATTTAAAATTCATTTAGACACTATATAAAGCATTAAAACAGACCTATATCAAATAATTTGCTCAGCCATGCTTTAGAATCATTGGGCAATAATGTCTTAAAATTTTTTTTGAATCATAAGTTGTTCAAAAATACATCTTTCAAACATGGTTATATATATATATCTGGAGACCTAATTTGTCGTAACAACATTTTACACACTTTAGAGCTGTGGAAGAAGACTCTGAGTTCTCTGTACTCTTCAGGGATGGATCCTGTGGTGGTGGAAAATGAGCTCAAGCTGAACCAGCAGTTTGCTAATGCACATCTGAATTCTACCGATTATCAGCATGGAGGAAGTACAGCCTGCAAAGGGTGCTATATTCCTCCTCCCTTAAGAAACAGAGAAGTTACTAAAAGACTCTGATAAAGACAGTTCATAGTGATTTCCAATAAAGGATGTATAAAACAGTTTTGAGGTTCATAGTGATTCAAGGGGAAAGTCTAATTTTTCAGTGATTGTGGGAGTGGATAAAAGGAGAGGTTTGATGATCATGGACAAAGAGACTGACAGCATTGGCAGCCATAATTACAAAAGTGGCTCTGACAAACTTGAACATGGTGGAAACAGTTGCTGGATAACAAATCAGATGAAGATGATTGGTCAAAACCACTCGCACCTAGTGAATGCTTGGAACAGAAACTCTTTTTGGAGATAAGACTAGATTTAATTTTGAGAAATATGACATTCCAACTGAGGCAACAGGCAACAACTGTCTCTCACATACTGAGAGTTTCAGTGATGTTGAGATGGGAGAAATCATCTTGGGAGACATTGAGCTTACCTGTTATATTCACCTCACTCCAATGCAGAAGGAAAAGACACTTGATGACTTCTACCCAAACAGGGTTTGTAAAAACTACAGCATTTCTTTTGCCCATCTTGAGTCAGATTTATTCTGATGATCCAGGAAAGAATTTGAGAGCCATAAAAGAAAATGGAAGGTTTGGGATCTGCATACCAGTTTCCTTGGTATTAACACCGACAGAGAATTGGCAGTGCTGATCTATGAGAAAGCCAGAAAATTTTCATACCAATCTAGGATTCATCTTTGGATTATTTATGGTGGTGCTGATATCAGTCAGCAGATTTGAGACTTAGAACATGGATGCTACTTGTTAGTAGCCACTTTGGAGGCCTAGTAGATATGATGGAAAGAGGAAATATTGGATTAGACTTTTGCAAATACTTGGTGTTGAATAAAGCTGACAGAATGTTGGATATGGAGTTTGAAGCTCAGATATGTGGAATACTTGAACAAAATAGCTTGTCATCAAAGGGAGTTGACCACACCATGATATTTAGTGCTACTTTCCCTAGAGAAATAAAGATGCTTGCTCATGATTTCTTGGATGAATATATCTTTTTGGCTGTGGGAAGATTGGTTCTATGTCTGAGAATATCACGCAGAAGGAGTCAGACAAATGATAATTTCTGCTTGACTTTCAACAGGCAAGGATTCACTGACCTTAGTGTTTGAGAATAACAAAAAGAGTGAAGATTCTGTGAAGGATTTATTATACCAGGAAGGATATGCTTGTACCAGTGTCCATGGAAAACAGTCTTAGAAAGACAGAGAAGAGCTTTCATCTGTTCCTCTCAGGAAAAAAGCCCAATTCTAGTGGCTATAGCAATAGCATCAAGAAGACTAGAGATTTCAAATATGAAACAACTTTTCAATTTTGACTTGCAATGATAATGAAGAAATGTGTATCACATTGGCTGTACAGAATGTATAGGAAAACTTGGCCTTGCTACCTTGTTCTCTAATAAGAGGAACATGAATATTACCAAGGATTTGTTGGATCTTCTCATAGAGACTAAACGAGTAGTGTCATCCTGGTTAGAAATATGGCCTATGAATACCACTACAAGGATAGCGATTGTGTACATCCTAGGAGTGGTAGGTTCAGTGGAGAATTTGGTGCCAGAAACTACCAACATAGTAGTGGTCCAGCAATTCCAGCTTCTGTAGCAACTATGTGTATGAGCAGTTGCCACAGTGTTAGCAACTCTGAGCAGTAGCAGAGAGTTTGGTGGAGATGGATTTGGAGGTTTTTACAGCAATGATGGATTTGGAGGAAATTTTAACTCCCAAGGGGTTGACTGAATCTGCTTTGCAGAAGATTGCCCTGCCAAACAAGCTGATATGGAAACCACATGTAACTTAGCCAGACAAAACCTTGTATAGCCTCAGAAACTCACAACAGATTACCCACTGTGATAGTCCACCGATTTTTTTTTTTCCTTAAGGGAGCTGAAGCTCACCAGAAGAGATGAGAAGAGTGATCAGAAGCCCTCTTCAGAGATTGTTTGAAGACTTCCATTGCTGTAATTTAGATTAACTGCCCTCTTGCCTACCCCTATCCTGAGCTGCATTTATAATTTTGTGACAGGATTATCTGTTTGTTAATGTACTGTGCCTTTAACTTTAGACAGCTTTTTATTTTGATGTCCTGTTGGCTCAGTAATGCTCAAGATTTCACCTGTTTTGACAAAACAAATTGAATGAACGTGGACTAAAATTTTTTTTAAAATTCTGTGCATTTTAAACTTAAGTATACATTTACACACAAAACTAAATTCCCTTTTAAGTGTTTAAGGAGTACACTGACTTTATTATAGTAAACCTCTTTCTAAAGGTTATCTGACTTCCCAAATATGTCATTACAGAGAACAGCAGATGTATGTTTTCCAGATTAAAATATTGTGATGGCAATGCCATCCCTTTTCCTTAATATAAGAATGTGTTTTGCCTTATGATTATAAGGAGACCTGATTCTAATGAAGCAAATGTCAGACATAAGGGGGATGTGGAAAATTACTAGAGAGACTCAGTGTGTCCTGATGAATCTATCCAGTACAGGAAAATTAAACAGTACCTGATTACTGTTTGCTAAGACTGGGCTCATCTGTGCACACATTTAATTTATGGTTTTAATTTACCTTTAATGTAAAATATAACTTCCAGGGTTTTAATATATCACTTGTCCTTAATAAATCTGTCATGAATGTGAGTTAGTCTTATATAATTTTTAGAAGCAATCTTGGAGTCTAAGAAAAATTCAACTAAATCACAGATTTTAATGTTTGCTATATATAAAAAATATGCCTGCAATAATATTTCAGTATTTAGTGGTGACATTTGCATTGAATGGAAAAAAAAAGCAAAAGATTAAAGAAGGAACTACATCCCTTAGAATTTTCTATATTAGCATATTTTAGAAGGTAGGACGTATGACTCTTGAAATGGCTAATCTTCTGTATATTCAATTTCAAGTGATTGGTGTTTGCAGAAAAGAGCTCAAGGAGCATAATCTAGGAGGATGAAAAGAAATGAGATATTATTGTGAGACTCAAGGGCAGAAGTTAAATCTCTTAATCATGAGCTGAAAGTTCACCGATGTCTGCTTATTCTGATCACATATGCCATGTCAACCACATTGAGACCTATTAATGATTTTCAAAAATCCTTTCTTATAAATGGCACTTCAAAAATATTTTATCGTTAGTTTATACTTTAAATATTTAACAAAATACTCACCAAACTGGAAGTTAGGAAAAAGAAAGAAAAGAGGGGAACAAAAAAAAAAAAAAAAAAAAAGAAAGCCTCATGCACAGTGGTCAGTATGCTTTACTGGCTTATCTTGCTTCTGTATCATGAATAAGATGAGAAGCATAATTTTTTACCCAGCTTTTATTTTTATTTATTGGTCAGGCATGTCTGGGATATACAGCACACCATTCTTCTGCTGAAATTTGTCCTTTTCTTTGTTCATATTAGAAAGCAAACACATAATTTTCTATTATATAAAGCTCGGGAGTGGGAAATCTAAAATTAAAAACTCTTTTTGTACTTACTTTCTTTTTAAGTAGAATGGAAAAGTGTCTAGAAGAACCTTGACTTAATTTGAGTAATAAAGAAAAAATTGGAGTTCGTGCCAAAGGCCTAAGAGAAGATCATACATAAATTCTACTACCTGGCTGAAAGCAGAGGGCCGGCCAACATTGGCACTCAGCACAGGTTCAAGCTAAAATGACCAAGTGCATTACAAGCCACACTTTAGTAATCAATTTGATAAATTTTGTTATATTAAGTTAGGACATAATTGTTTCCCTAATAATTATAGTGTAATGTTAGGTGTACCCAAAAAGTGGTAATAGACATAAAAACAATTCTTCCCAATTGCATGTATTTACTTTAGTATATATTCTGCCAAGGTCATAAGTTTTTCTATGAGTTTGAAAGATCAATAGACTTCACTTGTTGAATTGTGGCTGAACTAATTATATAACTTTGAGCTTCAGGATACATTTTCCACTTACCAAAAAATAATTTAAAAATTAAAAGAAACACATAAAGAATAAAAACTACTTGGGCATCTCATGAAGGGACAGTATAGAGCTATAGTTAAGGATACAGACCATTTGGGTGTGAATCTTAGCTCTTTTCTCTTTCTATATGAACTTGGGCAAGTTACATGATATTCCTGTATTTCAGTTTCCTCATTTGTAAAAGGAAGGTAATAATATCTACTTCACTAGATTATTGTGGAAATTAAGCAAATTAATACATCTGAAGAGCTGAGAATAGAGCCAGGTATATTGTAAAGGTGTGGTAACAAGATATGACATATTCCCTTATTGCAGCAAACATAATATTTCCCTAACTATTGGTCACTAACTGACTGATTATATTCTTTGTTTCTAAGTTACTGGTTTTAGTTTCTATCTTATTTATCTATAATTTTAGTTTGTTTCCTTTTTTACAATAAGGATTTTTAAAAAAATTATAGACCTAGTATTATTTAAGTGTATCATATATTAAAAAATTCTACAATGCAATATGATAATAAAGGTATTCTTTTCATAGAGATATCAAATGAAAGTAAAGAATTTCCCTAAAAAATGTGACTTTTAGAATGCAAAATAATTATATAAGGCATATTGAAAATTAATAGTCCAAAAGAAAAAAAATTGAAAAAATATGGTCTTATATATCTAATCTGTTTATATGAACTTTATAATGCAATGATGAAATTGATATAGGTATATTTACCAAATTAAGAAGGTACCAGTACTAAAAATATTACTCAGATTTGTGCTACACTATAAAGCCAGTACTTGTGTTTACAAAGGAAGTTAGTTTGTAGATAGGAAAATAAATAGATGATTGATTTTGAAGACTTTTCACATATCAAAAAATGAACAATAAAATTTAGGAATTACATCCTAAAGATACAGGACAACACATGACCATATGAACATGTCAGCTCACTCTAAGAGTATATCATCTACTCAGATATTGAGTCTATAATTGCATTGGGAATAGTCCATTAAAATACATGGGCACCCCACATCAGGCTCTTGTACTGGGAAAATGTAACACCCCTTCATAAGTAATACAGAAATCATTCATTAATTTAATCTCATTGGAATGTTCTATTTTATGGAAAAATTTTAGTTTTGGAAAAACAAAGATCAGAAGAAATTTTGAAACATTGTCAGTATTAGCATTTTTAGTCATAGAGATAATCATTGTTTCATTCCAGTAAGGATGTTGGTAGACTGAAAAAAATACAAAACATAGAGTTGAATTGCTAAATTCACAGGATTCACATGAATTTTGGCCACTAAAAAATTCTATAATGCAATATGATAATTAAAGTGAGTGATGGTTTCATCTGATACTCAAGGTAAGAAAGCTTCAAGTAAAATTAGATCTAGGCATTTTTAATTTGAAATGATAAGGTGATAAGGTTATAATTCTAAAGTGTCAGCTAATCAGAAATATGCATGACTAGGGTATTTGGAAAATTTATCAACTGTCCACTTTCTTATAAACATTAAGTCTTTAAAATTTTATTATTACCTCTCAGAAATAAATCAATTTATTCAAATTAAAATATGTGTTTTTTCTTCTGCATTACTAAATGCAATTAAGTTTTTCTCAGTGAAAACAAAATCCTTCGAAGGAGGGATGGATAAGAACAACAACAAACTGAAAATATGATTCTCAATGTTGTTAACTGAAAAATAACCTAAAAGATAAAATTAATTGCAATAAAAGAAAATGATATCTACCCAGAAAATAGTTTTATATATATATTATATATACATAATATATACAATATATATATATAATATAAAATTACTGGAAACTAAATATCATATAATTTTTAATTTTAAAATAATAGATAACTCCTTACATAAAACAGTGAAATATATCAAAGTTTCTAAAAAGAATCTATGTTGATGTCAAATATAGTTTAAGAACAGAGAAAATAAACATTTTATGTACTATAATAATTGTCATAACAAAAAGGAAGAAAAAGTGCCAGCATATTAAATTATGCATTATAAATTTAATCCGATAATCTCGAATTCAGTGATAACGGCAATAACGCATTCATCAATTATGTATTATTTATTTATGGTTACATGAAATACAAACTTTCTAAAAAAGGACATAAAACTCAACATATTGTAATTAATTGGGATAGAAAAACTTAGAAGTTTGAAAATAAACTCAAATTAGAATAGTCCGAAGTGAAAGCCAGAATACATACTGATCTCCATGAGAAAATTGGGTGTTTACTAGTGCTTTTCCCATTAAAACAGAATTGGGGCCAAAGAAATCCCAAAAGTCACACACATTTATAAAGACAGGGTCAGTCGGAGTCAGGAGATTTTATTGGGACTAAGAGTTGACCATGATACACATCCTAAATTCCCAGGCTCTATAAACCTACCAGGAAGGAGAAGGATACAGGGCAATGCGGAAAAGAAGATACATATGCATCATCAGTGTAGTCAAATTGTGAGGCATGTAATATCCAAGCTTTGGGGAAGAGTATGTTTTTTTCTTCCATTAGCCCAGCACATGTATGTGTATGAGGGTGTGCGTTCTCTAAAACAAGGAGAAAGTTCATTTGTCAGCTGGACTTCTGCTTCAGCATAAGGTTTACCAGCTTCTTCTGTGCATCTCTGCACAATGGAGAAGAGAATTGGAGAGATATCTCAGAGCATTGTTCTTCTAAGATGTAAGGAGTGAGTTTTTCATAGGGCAAATGGATACCCAAAAATTAGTAGAGTTGCTGTTATTTCTCCCAAGAGGATTGTCTGCCAGATGGTGAATACCAGCAACATGATTTGGTGGATGCATGAGGTGCAGGAGGTAAAGGGATTTATAGAAGAGGACTACGTAGAACTCCATAGTGAGAACTCCACTCCCAAAACTCACACATGAACCCCCTGAAACAGCAACCCCTGGGACTTGTGCCACATGGAGGACATTAATGACCAATCAGTGTTAGCCATAGAATGAAAAACAGCAAAGTAGAATAAAGCAAGTGTCAGTTGGGTAAAAAGATACTTCCTTTCCACCTTTCTCCCTTCACCTCAATAATATGGAAGAACCTAGCCTTAAAGAGGGAAAATAAAGCTAACCAAAACTTCCTTTACCCTTCATAACATTTAGAGTCTTAGATAAAACATGAACTGCGGTATGGACTTGAAAAAGGAGAAAAATTAAATCAATTCATCTTTAACTGGATTGCTCTTCAAAACATTCAGGTTGCTAGAGAATTGTAGAATCCGCTTAAGATGTAGTTAAGAGAGAAACATGGAGATTTATAGACACCAATGAAATTTAGTGAATGGAAAAAATAATATTTCATTCATACCCCTCTGATTTGAGACTTCTCAATATACTAGGTACCATATTTAGAACATTCTGGAATAGCTGTGTTCCTTCTAATAGAACTCTGTTACTTTTGATGTACTGTAAAGACTGTACCTACCTGACTTTTAAAAAACAAGTATACATACAAAAAGAAAGCCTGTATTCATTAAAGGAAGTAGTACAATAGAAGCATATATGGAATGAGACTCAATTAATGGTTATGCTTCTTCCATAGATAAATTTCAGAGGTGACGATGTCACGTCTAATATCATTTCTCGACATCACTTTAGAAAAGGATAAGTGAAGGCAGTAAATGAAATTTAATTCTGTCATACATTAAATAGAAAACATAGAAGGGGAAGCACCAAAAAAAGTCTCCAAAAATATCTTTTCCTCCTTACCTAATCAAGAATGTTTATTGGCAAAGGAAATAAATTTCACAAGTTTTAAAAATGTGACTCTTTTAAGTAATATTTATATTATCAACATGTTTTTCTCTTCAAACAAGCACCCTCAATGCAAATACAAAAGCTATATCTCTAACACGTATAGCTTGCTTTCTTAAATAAGTCACCTAGAACATAAGTAATAGCACACTACTAGAAAACATCATTTACTTTGATAAATTAATTCTATTTCAGAAAACCCACTAAATGCAAAGATAATTATCAAGGGTAAGATTTTATTCTCTATTTATGTGAAGTGTACTATTCAATAAAAGCCACGGTTAACCTTGATACTTCAGTTAGGTAGGTAGGTAGATATAGTTTCTAGTGACGTATATTGCTTTTGAAATTGAGAATATTTTGCTCACTTAAATATTAAGCATCAGAGTTTTTGAACACCAGTCCTAAAATAAATTTCATTCTAATGTAATGCTTCATGAATAATGTACAATTTTGTGCAGTGATTTTTAAGAACTATTTGTTAGAAATAAAGAAATTATGAAAGGGGAAAGTTAGCTGACAATGATAAAACGTTCAGGTTCTGAATGGGACAGTACAATACTTGGAAATCCTATTTTTTAAAATTATTAATTCTTTATTTCATGACATCAAGTCAATCAATTTGTTAGCCTAATGTTTCTTCCTTGAGGGAAGGTATATAGGAGGTGGCCTGGGTTTTGTTTCTAAAACCCTATTCCCCTTGAATAGTCTACAAAAGTCGGTTTCTAAAGATAATTGTGAAGAGCTGAGAGGCATGTGGGAGAGAAAGGATGCTTCTAGAGAGAGAGAGAAAAAAAAAAAAAAACCTGAATCCTATTTCCTTTCGAGAATCTAAGGATGATGGCAAACTTCAAGTATTTTGTGGGATATGATGATAGAATGTGTGTCTGTGTCTCAAAATGTGTGGGTTTTATTCACTCAGTTTGAAAGGATATTCACTGGGCTCTTTCCACATGAAGAGATGCATCCGAAGTTTATTGATTCTCATCAGTGCAGGATATACTAAGTCACTTAATTCTAGGAAGGTAAACATGTGCGGAATGTTAAGTATGTTAATATGTAAATATTAAATATAAATTTTAACTGATGGTGAATAGTATTTGCTTAGGTCAGCACCAATTATTAGTGTATTTTGACAAGTAGCATTCAGTTATTGTAGTCCGTACCCGTGTCCCAGTATTTAAAAATTATACCCTAACCAGTATTTTAAACTATGTCACAATATCTCACTCTGCACACAGTCCCATATTTGATAATTTCAGCCATCAAGAGAATTGCCAGTAACTAAAAAGAAACATAAAGTAATTTTAACAGTTCTTAAATAAAGCATTTACTTACAGGTTATTCACTCATAGACAATTTTCACACAATTTTAATTTGCTTGGTTAGCTAGTTTCCAGTATTATAAGAAATTAGAGGCTGTAATTTACAAATGGGCAAGCTGATAACCACAGGGAAACAAGAACACTTTTTAATTATGAAAGACTGACAGTGACCGTGTAAGGCACCTCAAAGTGTAAATACAGATGATACTAATATATAACTTGATAAGAATAAATAAGAGCCTAACAAGGAACATAAAAGAAACAAAATAAATCAAATCCTAATGGAAAATTTACTTTAGTTGTTTTGTGCTGTTCTTGTTAATGTAATAAATTCAATTTCCACCTCTCCATTACCTTACAAGTGCATACACACACACACCCCTAACAGTACGCCCTAATGATCTTCTGATTGTTACCACACATATACATCAAAACTCCTCTTCTGTATGCTGAGTAAAGAAGAAAAATTTCTATTAAAGAAGTCCTAGCAAAAGAGGAGGTATATAATTGTGAAAGTATCTCATAGTTATTACGATAAAGGCAATATATGATAAAGGTAAATGTTGAGGAGATATTTTGATACTCTGCTTAGAGGCAAAAATGCTTCAAGCCGTAAGGGTGGAGACCGTTTTGCACACTTCAGGTAACCTAAGTCTGTATGCTCTGGGAATAACAGGTATGGTGACCATAATCACTTGGCAAGCTTATGTGGGAGAGTAGGAGCACTGAGGCTTCTCTAAGTAAGAGAGAAAGAAGGATGGAAATGCCACAAGATGACTGAAGACCTCTTTGTAGAACAAACATACTATGTGTAGGATTCTCAGAAATAATTAGCAACCACTGTGAGAAGTGCTGAGGTCCTGTTTTAACTAATTGAGCGATTATCAGTGCAGTAGGTTATTATTTATTTTGGTTCTTGATGGCTAGAAGTTTTTCAGAAGATTCATATCCGTGCAACTATTCATGCCCAGGTAAAGTTGGTAGTACTTGCTGTCCTGCATTGGGATTGCTACACAGGAAGTTTTACAAATTTCAACCAGAAATTTTTAGGTAAAGGTCCACTTCTTATATTTTAAGAGAAATTATCTTCTGAAATCCTAACTCTACTCCTATTTGGTGATCCCAGCTGGACTTCTTTTCACTTGAAATTCTAGTCTACAGCTCTAAGCAGTTTGGTCCTTGCTGATTCTCCCTGGGTCCCATGGCGACCCCTTTAGTCTTCTTGAATCAATAGTTCTTCTTAAGCAGAGAAAATAAAGCTCCAGGCCAAAATAAGATAGAAAGAGCAAGAAAAAAAAAATAATAAAGAACCAGCACAGCTTTCTCTCATGTGATTCCTTTAACTTCATTCACTAAAGGCCACATGCTCAGTTTTTTAAAGTCAGAGCATCATGATGGGAAGAAGAAAAATCAATATAATCTCCTTTTCATTGTAAGTAAGGTATTATTCAACCTCCTTCCAATGACTGCTGGTCTATTTCATAAATACATTTTTGTGGTTTTCTTATTATGCCATAGTCTTTTCTCAGTACCCTTTTTTGTATGTCTATCATACTAATTGGTCCCCTCTACGACGTTAAAGAGACTGGAGTGCTTTAGGTGAATTTGGGGCCAATTTGTATTTTACCTTCTCTCATCATCTCATTTCCATGACAGTTTTCATATTTTAGTAATATCTATTATTGCTGTAGATAAGTAAGATACTGCCCAAAGCACATCTTACAATTGGCAAAATACTGTATTTAAAATGTGATATTTTAGAATTATTAAGTATTGATATGAGGGTATAATTATTAAATGATAGGCTTGAAAAAATTATGGTGGTAATTTGGTTTAAGGTAATGGCAATATAGTTTGAAGAAAGAAAAGGTTTTATATTATTAGTAGAATGAATGCTATTCGTTAATAGATTAAGAATGGGCTATAAACAAAAATGCATGTTAGTTCTGGTTTAAGAAACTTGATGGACAGGGTGGGGACATCAGGTTGTGTGTGCTAAGATTGAATTAGATACTCAAGTACATGGGAAAAATAGGCAATCAGTTTTATGCAGACTTAAAGCTTTGGAAGGTTTTAAGAGAAACCTGTTTGCGAAATGTTGGTCTAAAAGTGGCATTTAAACTAGAATTTAAATAAAAACTTGAAACTTTAAAAAAAAAAAAGGAAAGGTTTTTAAGAAGTGCAAAGTAAATTCTATTCCTGTATATTAATAAGTAACTAAATACCTGTAATGCAGTTGGAGTCACAACATCCTATTTATGCCAGGCCAAACACCCCAATCCATTGTTAAAATATCTAATTATGGAATAAAAGAATCTGCTTTGACCTTGGTCTTTGAGCTATAAATTCATCATTTTTAGAATTTAAGAAGTAATCGTTCATAAACAGCATACTTACTCCCCTTCAGAGTAAAATATCTTAGTTCTTTTGTATGTGATAGTATTAGTGTGTACAAATAATAATTACCAGTAAGTATCCTTGAATGTATTTAGCAGTGTTTAAAAGAAATAGAAAAGAAAAAAAAAAAAGCAAGCATAATTCCTCTCTAGCAGTTGAGTGTTTTGGTACAGACTACAGAGTTTTCACAAATAAATACTATAAATAAATTAAGTTTTAGAAACAGATAAACTTGCCTCAGCAGAGAGAATGGGCAGAAATGAGCAGGTGTCCAGAACTTGGGCTCAATAACTCCACCAATTAGTGATCAGGTACATGCTGACTTTTAAATATGATTCAAATTTGGAGGGTTTTCAGGTCTTATCATTTTAAGGAGTCAAAGCTCTGAATTCTTACCAATTTACGAAATTAGTTCATTATATTTAAATATTGCCATTTTTAAAAAGATTTTATTTATTTATTTGAGAGAGAGAAAGAGCACAAGCAGGAGAGTAGCAGGCAGAGGGAGAAGCAGACTCCCCACTGAGCAGGGAGCCTCAATCCCAGGACCCTGGTATCATGACCTGAGCTGGAGGCAGATGCTTAACTAACTGAGCCACCCAGGCACCCCGCCATTTTTTTTTCAAAATAATGATCAGGTTGATTTCATATTATAGCAATCAACATTTATTTCATATTTGCTTAATTTTTGGTTTATCAGCTACCATGAAACAATTTGTACTACTTAACACTTTCTATAGGTTTAGAGCATGCAATTATGAACAGAGAATCTCCTTGATATTTGTGTACAAAGTGTTAGATTTTTAGATATTTTAAGGTGTACTTAATTTAATATAAAATACATTTATTATTTAATGATAAAATCACTTAAGCTTTGCTATCAGCAGCAATTAGATAACCAGATACTGTTTTATTTAGATGTTGAAGAGATTAATCAAAAAATCCACATAATATATTTTGAGGGAAATTTCCAGCAACATTCCATATTCTCCTCACCGTTATGCTAAGGGATACTGAAAGATTGTCGATAGTGAGTAAGAAGGAAAATAGATCCTTAATGTTTGAAGGGATGGTAATAACACAGGATGGAACTGGAATAGAGGATATATTTACGTTATGGGGTAGGTTATTAAACAGTCTCCTTTTGGAATGAACTAAATGGTTATCCCTGAGATTCTCTAGCCAGTTCCCTGTCACTCATGGAAACTTGAAATTCTCAGCCCTTACTGGGAGTTCTTTTTAATTTTCATAGAATCATCCAAAATAAATATTCATGACAATTGGGATTAAAAAAAAGAAGGTATTTCCAAGGTTCTCATAGTGCGGGGACAAGAGTGGGAATTGGGTTTTAGTTCTCTGTGTGTCCTTCCTCATTCCTGTCATGGAAAAGGAGGCTTTATAAATGGGCCTCCAACGTTTGAATTTCTCATGTAGCAAAGGTAGTGTCATAAAATTCAGTGCTTTCTTGTATCAATCTTTCACATTTAGCTTGTCATAGAATTTCCATAGTTAATTTTAGGAAGACAGAAATACAGATCAGAGTCAAATCTAAACTGCAGTTCTATAGAATCAACATTACCTATTCTTCTGGTTCTACCTGGGCTTACATCATTGGGTTTCGTGGCCTTTATGCTTTGCTTCTTGATATCAGACAGGGGAACAGATCGATGAGTTTTGTATCCAGATGACAAACACTCCCAGATAGGAAAAATATTCACTGACTTTTTACCTTTTAGACCATATTTGACTTTCTTTAATATTTAGGGTTCCTCTATTTCAGATACATCTGACCTACAGCCTTTAAATTTTTATTTGAAAATCAATAATTATGGTACATATAGCTCTGATGCAGGATATTCTAGAATATGGTAAAATGATGGTTGCTTGGGTACTGTTTTAATAATACTCCTCATTTTCTTTTTATAGCAAGTAACGTTTTGATGATTTTTCAAAAAGATTTTGTTCATATATTTGACAGAGAAAGAGAGAAAGCATAAGCAAGGGAACAGCAGAGGTTGCTGCAGAGGGAGACGGGGAAAGCAGGCTCCCCACTGAGCAGGGAGCCTGAGGTGGGACTTAATCCCAGGACCCTGGGATCATGACCTGAGCCGAAGGCAGATGCTTAACCGACTGAGCCACCTAGGCACCCCACTTATTGATGATTTAATTTGGAAAAAAGGGACCAGTGCAGGAAACATTGAAAATAGGCACTCAGTTATAAAATAGATGAACATTTTACTAATCTCTTATCCCATGAAAGTGGTACCAGATTACATGATTAATAGAAGACTTCAGCAAAAGTCCTCAAAACTCTTCAGTGAAGGAAGTCAATTCACAAAAGAAAGTCTCACTTACTAAAAATATAAGTTATAGCTTAGCTATTTTGAATGTGGGTATGTGGGTGTATAGGTCTCTGTGTGCATATGTATTTTCTAAATTTTAGTAGTTAATGATAATTGTAACAAATGTACTATTAAAGAAATAAGAGACATGTTCAACTAAAATTAGAAATGAATGCTGTGCTTAATATTGCAATCATAAATTTTATTTTTCTGAAATCCCAAAGAAAATTCAATTTCTTAACATCCTGTTACATATGTTACTCTTATATATATTTACACATATTTATCCGTTTGGCTCCACACAAATTGGATAACTATGCACATATTATTTTTTCCCTTCCTTTTTCACTAGTCTGTTATGATCTTTAACACTAATATATTTAGGTATACGTGTAATGATTACACAGCATACCAGAGCACATTACTCTGGGGGGAAAATGTATTACCACAAAAATAAGTCTGTTATTTCATTCGTAAATAGGCTTTATTCTATTATGGATCATATCATTGAAGGCTTCATAAAATAAGTCACCGTATGTACTAAAGTGGAGGACCTGTGTTTGCCAAATTAATTTTCTGCTTGAGATTCTTCTTTCTAAGTCTGAAATACTAACTGGAAGAATTATAATTCCATATCCTAGAAAATTATATCTACACAGGAATATATATATTAATATACACATATTATGTATATTATTCCTGGAAATTAAATATCCTATAATTTTTACTTATCAAAATAACAGACACTATATGTTAACTAACTCGAATTTAAATAAAAATTTGAAAAAAAGAAAAAATAACAGATTATTCCTTATATAATAGAAATTATATCAGTTTTTAAAATTCCCTAAGTTTTATTCTATTCTTTTAGGATAATTATTTTTATTTCATTCTATGAATTAAGCTGATACTTATCCATTATTCTTTTGCTGTTGTAAATTCCCAGGTCATTAGATTTTATTTTAATTCATTTATTAGCTGTGCTCTGTTTGGTGTACTAATTCATTGTACTGAAATTTTGATCTGGATACATTTTAGAGAACACATAAAGTCTTATTTTCAAAAAATATTTCTGTTGGAATCATGTGTAAGTGCCATCATTGCTGGTATAGAATTCTCAATTATACCTTTTCCACTCAATACTTTAAGGAAGGTCTTCCACCGTTTTTTGACAATTTGCATTTTGAGGTCAGGCTAATTTATTTCTTTGTCATTGCCTTATTTCTCCCTTTTGTATTAAGACTTATTTTGGCACTGAAATTCTCTACATTCATGAGGATATTTCTTTTTTTTTTTTTTTAGTTACTTTTTACAAGTTTTGATTGGTAAATAGTGAACACTCTTTGCATATTAAGGATTTCTTATAGCTCAGAAAAAGGTGTCTTATGGCATATCTTCGGACACTTTTTGAACATTTTATGTTAGCTCCTTACTTTTATATTGCCTTGTATGCCATTCATATGAAGTATATTTTCAACTTATTTTTGTTGTTGCTGTGTATAGTTTGGAATTTGGTTGATTTTCTGAAGATACATTTCTATAGTGTCAAATTTGCATTTCCCTTCACCTAATGCTAATTTCTTATTTGGCTGTATCATTTATGCTACTGCCTTTTTTCACTTCCATCTGATCCATCTCTTTCCTTATCATCTTATTTTTTATTTGATATTCCATGAAATGTGTAGAATTATTTAAATGATTAATGCCCTTTAAATTATGCCTTTTTAAGTATATCAATGAACACATATATCTATAAAGTGACTCTATGGTTTACTATTTCTTTCCAGAATATTTTGTTAGAAAAATTACCAAATTTCCTCCGTTTCCAGCTTCTTTATTGAATAGTGCCTCATTTCCTCCTATTATGACTAATTATCCTACCCATTTCCCTTCACAGAGGATGACAAATGGTTCAATTTCTCTATAGTCAGTGATATTATTACTGATTTAGCAATACTTTGCAATCCTTGTTCAGAACTGCAGGAAAAAATTTCTATTACTGCTTTATTAAAGCAAAAACAAAAGCAAGTATTATAGAGGTGTAAACCTAATGGTGCAGAAAAAATGGTGTCCTTTTAGATGTAATAAAGCAGCTGCTTTCTAGTTGGGTTAAGGAACTAGTCAGCACACATGGAAGAATCAACCTTCTTTGCTAAAATTAAATGTATCTCTCAAACCCTATTGGAACCTATGAATCAGAACAATAGGCATATATAAAATGTAAAAATGAAAAATTGCAATTAAGCCTTTGGTAGGTTTAGAACTCTTTGTATAATTTCATGCAATGCTTCTCTAATTAAATTATCATTGAAATTATTGAATACAATTATTTTAGGTACATTCGAAAGAAATATAGTCAATAGACATATCTCTTTTTAGCATATTTCACTTGAGATATATCAACGTAAAAGTAGTGATAATAGTCTTAATGTCGACGTTTTCACACTAGGTTTTTTTTCATTAAGAGGTGGCAGTAATCAGAATATATTTTTGAGAATGTGAGGGAAATAAGTTTTTATTTATTCTAGATAAGCTAAGGGAAGCTAAATATTTTATGTCCCTTTTAATGTGGAAAGAGGAGAATTATTTAAGTACAAAGAACAATGATGTCTTCCCACAGGAGTTACTCTAGAATACATGTAACCAGTATTTGGATCAAAATATCACTCAGGGGATAGGAGAAGCAAGCAAATGAAAATAATTTTCTGAAAGTAACTAAAAACAAATATTTACAATTCCGAGTTATGTGAAACAAAATAGAAAGATGGAAACAATTACGGGTGATGTTTAGTAAATAATGTCTTTGAGAAGACCTAGGCATGTGTTCCTGCATAATTTGGAAAGCTCATATCAAATACAAAGCACCATTTTTATTTAAAGAGAAATTTATTTTTAAAGACTTAGAGTCTTTTTAAGTTGTGTACTTGAAATAAAAAATATATAACATTGCTGTGAATGCCTAAGGTATATCAATAAAACATGATATGAATTTTAAAAATATTGTATTATAGCCAATTATTCCTAGATGTTAAAAATTCATAACAACATATTTCCTCATGACTTTTTTTGAAGAAAACAATCTAATAGCTAAGAATACATAAGAAATAAAGACATTTATCTTTACCTTGAGAATCATCAGAATATCTTATCCTTTATATCTGTGTTTATATCAGGATCTTAGAGGAACTTAACTAAAATAAAAATTGATGGCCTGCAGCTATTACATATGGTTGTATAATTGAAATAATTCATGAGATTCACATTGAACACTCACATAAGACTTTAATAAAGCAAAAGTTATAGAACAGCAGGATAAATAAAGCACAAACACCCATCAGAGATGTCTAAGAATTCCAAATATAGCTGCAAAGATTCTTTGGTTACACAAAACACATTTCATCTTTGGATCATGATTTGGATCATGAACCACCAGGATATGTATGAAATTATCTTGGACTCAGGGAACCCACAGACTCATCTGAGGAGAGATATTTTATACATTTCTGCTCACATAACCTCTACCAGACCATTAGACCAAGATCAAAAACAGAAACCAAAAGACTGTAAGAGAAACCAGGTACAAATTGACAATCTGGACACTTTCCATAAACATTTCTGATATGTTGGTACAGGTTGTCCCCTGGTCTGTTTGGACCCTGGGATATATTAATCAGTAGTTAGTGATCCAACTTTGCCAATGATCAGTCAGGACAATGGCTCTAAGCATCTCTGAATATAAACACAGCACTTCAACAGACCAGCTGAGATTAACCTTTTACTTAGAAAGAGAAAAATCATATGAAGATATTGGTAACATGACATCTCTCAAGGTGAAGGACATTGGTCACATCCACTCAAGGTTCATAGGTAGAATGTTCTGATATTGTCTAGGAGTTTTAACTCTGTTTTTACAAAAGAAGGCCATAACTTCAGCATCCTTATAATTAAATGGAATACTATAAATTTTTTAGATTGTACCCATAGGAAATGGAAAAGATGTGCTCTTCTTTCCCAATCTTCACTTGTTCATGGAGTTATACTATAATTGACCTTAAGTGGACGTGCTTCAATATTTAATAAAGGTCTCATAAAGAAATAGTTGGTAAATAAAATAGTAAAATGCTGGATATCTACAACTATTCTAAATAAAAAAAAGAATCTGTATAGAGGGAAAGAGCACACTTGAAAAATTCTGTATGTTTACTGATATTCTAAACTTGAATTATTGTCATGATTTGAGAGTAATATCAATGAACATACAGAACACTGGTACTAATTACATAGAGACATAATGAATAATCTAAGAATCCTTGATAGGAAAGCAGAATGGGTTACATAATTAATCATTGTTTTTTACCACTATTTTATATGATTTAAGGGTCATATGAGATAATACAGATACTTTACTAATTAACCCAGGTATTGCTTAGCACATAGCACATTTAAAGTAGTAACTACTATCATAACATTGGAAGCAAAATTTCAACCTTCAGAAGATATTTTTGTAATGGGGATATAGAAATGAAGTCTCTATGCAAAAATGTTTTATAGTGTATTAGTCATAAAGTATGGATAAAAATAAAAAGGACTAAAAAGAAAGGTTTCAACCTTGAGAAGCCTTCAATATGGCATGAAAAGGAAAACAATTGATCAAAGGAGTCGTTGTAAAAGTTAGAGAGCTAAAAAATTATCGAGAGCATGAAATTACACAGAAGTTAAAGGATAGTACTTTTTCTTAAAAATTGTTTTGACTGAAATATAGTTAATATATAATATTAAATTAGTCTCAGGTGTATAGCATGGTGATTTAGTTATATTTAATGACATATTTACCATGATAAGTGTGTTTACAATATTATTGCCTATACTTTCAGTTATAAAATAAATATGTAAAGGAAGGTATTTTAAAGAATGATAAAGTAATCTGCAGGTTCAAATCTGGCCAGGAATCACAAAATCTAGAATGTTCTGTTATTTACAATTTATTTTAATTGGAGTGACTTTTCTTTCCAGGCCAAGAAATCACACTGAGGGGTGCCTGGGTGGCTCAGTTGGTTGGGGATCTGCTGTGGGCTCAGGTCATGATCCAGGGTCCTGAGATTAAGCCCCACATTGGTGGGATCCTGCTTCTTCCTCTCCCTCTACCCCTCTCTCTTGCTTGTTTGCTGTCTCTCTCTCTCTCTCTTGTGCTGTCTCTCAAATAAATAAAATCTTCAAAAAATCACACTGAAAAAATATTACTGTGCATACAGTATTTTCAATGAAGATAGGTGAAAATAATTAAACATTAATATTTTGTTTAAGATTATAATTCTTTTTTTAAAGATTTATTTATTTTAGAGACAGAGAGAGAGCAAGTCGGGGGAGAGGTAGAGGAAAAGAAAGAATCCTGAAGCAGATGCCCTGCTGAGTGCGGAGCCTGATATGGGGCTCAATCCTAGGACCCTAAGATTATGACCTGAGCTGAAATCAAGAATTAGCCACTTAACCAACTGAGCCCCCCAGGGGCCCCAAGATTGTAGTTCTGTGTGCTTAAATATAGAAAAAATAGATATCTATGTAATATTTTTATCCTTTAAGTTTCTGCTTAATTACTGTCAGCCTTGGACTTTTTATATCATATGGCTCATGCTATACTTTTTTTCATTTACTAAAATCAAAGAGCTATGGCGTACTCATTAGGAACAAAATGGTCTGCTTAATACGTCTTTGGTTTTGTCCTCCAGAAACTCTTACCCAATTATTATTACTGGGGAATTTTTCCTCTCTAATGGAGAGCAAATTCTAATTTTTTTCCCGCTGTGTTATTCTCAAATATTACTGGATATTTTGTAGTCATATAGAATATCCCATTAAATGTGTTTGCCAGATATAAGTACTCAAATTTATTTTTACCTAATGCATCATGAATGCCATCTTTTTAGAACAGTGGTTTTCAAATTCTAGCATGCAGTAAAATAACAGGGAAGATTTGTTAAAACACAGATTGCTGGTTCTTGCTTCAGAGTTTCCACTTGAGTAGATTTGAGGTTGGCCCAAGAATTTACATTTCTAAGAATTCCCTAAGTGATGTAGGTGTTACACCTGACACTGGTGAGGGACTCAGTGCTTTAGAATATGATTTACACCTGTTTTCATTCTCATGGTTCTAGAATATGAGAGAAGAATAAAATTAACATTTTGCCTTTAGCAAAACATGTGTTGGAGGGTCCATCTCGAACAAAATATTGAGGCTCTTTCCTGTCGTGTGATGGAAAACTTGAGCTGTTACCAGCATTGCCAGCTGTTTAAAATAAATTCATTCATCTGCCCATGTTCATAGAATGAAATCTTTCCTGGAAATATCATCAGTAACACATATAGAGAAAAATTACATTTGCCTAATTATATCAATTTCCTGAAATGAAAGTTAAAGTCTCACAGAACTAGCAAATACAAGTTGTTTCGATTTAAGAACAAAATATAAATTACTTGGGGCCCCTGGGTGGCTCAGTCATTAAGCATCTGCCTTCGGCTCAGGGCCTGATCCCAGGGTCCTGGGATCGAGTCCCGCATTGGGCTTCCTGCTTTTCTGGAGCCTGCTTCTTACTCTCCCACTCCTCCTGCTTGTGTTCCCTCTCTCGCTGGCTCTCTCTCTCTCTCTCTCTCTCTCTCTCTGTCAAATGAATAGATAAAATCTTAAATATATATATATATATATTGCTTGTTTTTTAGAAAAGGAAAAGTGTAACAGATTAAGTTTAGAGAATTCTATGACATGTTAGGTTATTAAATATTTTTAAATTGTATTGCAGTTATTGATGTGATCAGACTTTTAAAAATTAACATGTGTTTCCAGAAATTTTGAAAATATAATTTTATAAATATACTTAATACACACTGGCATTAACAATGAGTGTATCCAAATTTTTATAATGATAGCTATAGAATGTAAAGTAGGTATCTTGTCCTTAATCCTTAAGTTCTTCAAGCATTAGATAATACAAAGTATACTGTGACATTTGTAAGATATCAATATACAATTACAGTATATGGAATTTCAAATGTCTACCTGTATATGTGCAGTTCTGGAAAACACCTGTAATGAATTGCAAAGTAATGAATATATATTATTCATCCATGGGGATAAATTAATTGCTATGAAAGTTTAATGCACAATTCCACAATGCGCTTTGAATGGGAAAATTACTGAAGAAAATAAGAACTGAGGGATTAATATGTGAGAACAGAGATCCTAATCATATGTGACAAAGTTCTTTGTAATTTTTTTATTATGTTCAATGTAATAATTCTGTCATATATAGGATTACATATGTTCATATCAGCATAAAGAGTGGACTTTGGGCAATATCATTGATTTGAAATTCATCAGAAATGTGCATCATGAACTCCAGTTACTTTCCTCATAACACATCAACATTGCGTATGATTTGTAATTTTTATTACTATCTGTAGGAGCAGACACTTTAGCACCTAATGACATACTCTGTTCTTGGTATTGTTGCTTTCAGTGGTAGAGATGCATTATCAGTATGATCATTTGAAAAACTGGATCTGAATTAAACATCTTTAATTAAATATCTTTAAATAAATAAGACATTATCTTAACTAAGATTTTTCTTGATAATGGAAGGAAACATTTCAACTAATCTCTTCCTTAAGACAGTTGCACATTTGTCTTCTCTTTATCAAAAATAAGTTCAGAAAATGTAAAATTGTCCTCTAAGATTATGGCTAATTAAATAAAACAAAATTAAATATATATAGATGGGTGTTACTAAACTTGGCACATACTATCTATTCCATTTAAATAAAGAAAATAAAGAGATAGAATTAATTATCTATTTTCTCCTAGTATTATCACCAACTCTGTGTTTTGATCATTGAAACTTTAAGCTTGTGTATTATTTTCATGATAACCATTTTGACAAATATCTGGACTTTATGAAGGAAAATGCATCATTTGGGGTAGGTGATTGTTTTGTTTTCTAGATGGACAGGAGAGAAGAAAAGTAATACATATTGAGTAGTTATTATGAGGCACAATTCTACAATCCTTTTTTTTTTAATTAAAGATTTATTTATTTATCTTAGGGAGAGAGAGAGTGTGAGCATGAGTGGGGGGAGGGGCAGAGGGAGAGAGAGAATCTCTCAAGCAGGCTCTGTGCTGAGGTTGGAGCTCCAAGAGGGCTCCATGTCTTGACCCTGATCTGACCTGAGCTGAAACCAAAAGTCAGACGTTCAACCAACTGAGCAACCCAGGTGCCCCTACAATCTTTTAAAGTGACCAAATATACTTTTTTTTAAATTTTATTTATTTTTTTAATTTTTTTTATTATATTATGTTAGTCACCATCCAGTACATCCCTGGTTTTTTATGTAAAGTTTGAGATTCATTAGTTGCATTTAACACCCAGTGCACCGTGCAATACGTGCCCTCCTTACTACCCATCACTAGCCTATCCCATTCCCCCACCCCTCTCCCCTCTGAAGCCCGCAGTTTGTTTCTCAGAGTCCATAGTCTCTCATGCTTCATTCCCCCTTCTGATTACCCCCCCCCTTTCTTTATCCCTTTCTTCCCCTACCAATCTTCCTAGTTCTTATGTTCCAGATGAGAGAAATCATATGATAATTGTCTTTCTCTGCTTGACTTATTTCACTTAGCATTATCTCCTCCAGGGCCGTCCAAGTTGCAGCAAATGTTGAGAACTCATTCTTTCTGATAGCTGAGTAATATTCCATTGTATATATGGACCACAACTTCTTAATCCAGTCATCTATTGAAGGGCATCTCGGCTCCTTCCACGATTTAGCTATTATGGACAATGCTGGTATGAACATAGGGGTGCATATGGCCCTTCTCTTCACTACGTCTGTATCTTTGGGGTAAATACCCAGTAGTGCAATTGCTGGATCACAGGGTAGCTCAATTTTTAACTTTTTAAGGGACCTCCACACTGTTTTCCAGAGTGGCTGTACCAACTTGCATTCCCACCAACAATGTAGGAGGGATCCCCTTTCTCCACATCCTCTCCAGCAATTGTTGTTTCTTGCCTTGTCAATTTTTGCCATTCTAACTGGCGTAAGGTGGTATCTTAGTGTGGTTTTGATTTGAATTTCCCTGATGGCTAATGATTTTGAACATTTTTTCATGTGTCTGTTAGCCATTTGTATGTCTTCATTGGAAAAGTGTCTGTTCATATCTTCTGCCCATTTTATGATTTGTTTATTTGTGTCTCGCATATTGAGTTTGAGAAGTTCTTTGTAGATCTTGGATACCAGTCTTTTATCTGTAGTATCATTTGCAAATATATTCTCCCATTCCGTAGGCTACCTCTTAGTTTTTTTGACTGTTTCCTTGGCTGTGCAGAAGCTTTTTATCTTGATGAAGTCCCACAAGTTCATTTTATCTTTTGTTTCTCTTGCCTTTGGAGATGTGTCATGAAAAAGGTTGCTTTGGCCGATGTCATAGAGGTTACTGCCTATGTTTTCCTCTATGATTTTGATGGATTCCTGTCTCACATCGAGGTCTTTCATCCATTTGGAGTTTATCTTTGTGTATGATGTGAGAGAATGGTCAAGTTTCATTCTTTTGCATGTAGCTGTCCAATTTTCCCAGCACCATTTAGTGAAGAGACTGTCTTTTTTCCACTGGATGTTTTTTCCTGCTTTACCAAAGATTAGTTGCCCAAAGAGCCGATGGTCCATTTCTGGGTTCTCTATTCTGTTCCACTGGTCTATGTGTCTGTTTTTGTGCCAGTACCATGCTGTCTTTGTGATCACAGCTTTGCAGTACAGCTCGAAATCCGGCATTGTGATGCCCCCACCTTTGCTTTTCCTTTTCAACAGTTCCTTGGTGATTCGGGGCCTTTTCTGGTTCCATACAAATTTAGGGGCTATTTGTTCCAGTTCTTTGAAAAATGTCATTGGTATTTTGATCGGGATAGCATTGAAAGTGTAGATTGCTCTGGGTAGCATGGACATTTTAACTATGTTAATTCTTCTGATCCATGAGCATGGAATATTTTTCCATCTTTTTGTGTCTTCTTCAGTGTCTTTGAAGAGTGATTTATAGTTTCTAGAATATAGATCCTTTACGTCTCTGGTTAAGTTAATTCCAAATATTCTTAATTTTACTGAGTTTTGGCAAATGTAATTAATAGTGAGCATCTGGGGACTTGTGACTGACACATTGAGAAAGAGAGATTTACCTGCTTTACTAGTTTCCTTTGGCCTACAGCCACCATTCCCTTTCTTAATAATGAAATAACCCCTGTGGACCAAATGTTTTCTAAAATGTATTTATTTGTCATAAAAAATTTCAATAAGAATTTTAACAGAGGGGCACCTGGGTGCCTCAGTCCTTAAGCATCTGCCTTTGGCTCAGAGCGTGATCCCGGCATTCTGGGATCGAGCCCCACATCAGGCTCCTCCCCTGGGAGCCTGCATCTCGCTCTCCCACTCCCCCTGCTTGTGTTCCTTCTCTTGCTGGCTGTCTCTCTCTGTCAAATAAATAAATAAAATCTTAAAAAAAAAAAAGAATTTTAACAGAAATAAACAAATGATTTTTTGTCTACTTAAGATCCATTTGGATAGATCCCAAATTTAAGGTTAATGATTCAGAGTATTTTGCTTGATACAACAAGACCCTTCATTTTTAAGTGCATACATTAGGAGCTCTGATTATATATTTTTCTTTTTCAAAAAAGGAAAGAAAAACAGGCCTCCCCCCATACCATTGTTACTGTTAACTAAATGTGTTTCAATATAAAATTATATTTAATTGATATTTTTAAATTCTTTGATATCAATAGATTTTTTAAAAAGATAATTTACTGTTTAGAAGTACCTCAATTAGCAAAATTCAGTATGTTTTCTTGGAGATACAATCAAGAATTGAGCATACAATCCTAAACAGAATATTAACAAATTGAATTAACAAATTGAATGGACAAAAAACAATTACATACCATGACCAAATGTGATTTCTCCCAGTTATGTAAGAATGGTTCAACATTTGAAAATTATTTAATGTAATCATCAGCAGACCAAAATAGAAAAATCACATGATCATATCAGTTGATACAGAGAAAGGATTTAACAAAACACAACACCCATTCATGATAAAAATTCTTGATAAACTAGGAATAAAGAGGAAGTTCCTCAACTTGATAAAGAATTTCTACAAAAAAATCTACAACTAACAACAGACTTAGTGGTGAGAAATGTGAAGCCTTCCCACTGGGATCAGTTACAAAGCAAGGATGTCACCTCTCACCACTGCTTTTCAACATGTAGTGGACGTTCTAGCTAATGCAGTAAGACAAGAGAAGGAAAGAAAAGGTATACAGATAGGGAGGAAGACATAAAAGTGTCTCTGTTTACAGATGATATGATTTCCTATGTAAAAAACTAAAAGAATCAGATTTTTTTTTTTTACTAGAACAAATAAGCAATTATGGCAAGGTGCAGAATATAAGGTTAATATATAACAAGTAGGGGCGCCTGGGTGGCACAGCGGTTAAGCATCTGCCTTCGGCTCAGGGCATGATCCTGGCGTTATGGGATCGAGCCCCACATCAGGCTCCTCCGCTATGAGCTTGCTTCTTCCTCTCCTGCTCCCCCTGCTTGTGTTCCCTCTCTCGCTGGCTGTCTCTATCTCTGTCAAATAAATAAATAAAATCTTAAAATATATATATATATATATATATATATATATATATATATATATATAACAAGTAATCTTTTTCTTATATACCAGCAATGAACAAATGAAATCTGGATTTAAAAACATGATCCTATTTACATTAGCATCCCCAAAATGAAATATTTTGGTATAAATCTAACAAAATATGTATCTCTATATTAGGAAAACTAGAAAATTCCAATGAATGAAATCAAAGAAGAGTTAAATAGGGAGATATTCTATATTCATGAATTAGAAGACTCAATATTATCAACATGTCAGTTCTTCCCAGCCTGACCTACAGTTTCAATGCAATGCCAGTCAAAGCACCAACAAGTTACATTGTGGATATTGAGACAAAAGACCCAGAATAACCAACACGGTATTGAAGTAAAACAAAGTTGAAGAACTGATGCTACCCAACTCCAAGATGTACTATAAAGCTACAGTAATCAAGTAATCAAGATAGTGTCAATTGTTAAAATAATAGACAGCTAGGTCAATGGAACAGAACAGAGAACCCGGAAGAAAAACCACATGAATATAGCCAGCTGATATTTCAAAAGGAGTAAAGGCAATACAATGGACCATAGATAGTCTTGTCAAAAAAAGGTGTTAGAACAACTAGACATCCATATGCAGCAAACAGAACGTAGACACACACCTACACTCTTCACAAAAATTAACTCAGAGTAGATCACACACCTAAATATGAAACATAGAATTATAAATCTCCTAGAGGATACATAGGAGAAAATCTAGATGACTTAGAGTAAGGTGATGACTTTTTGGATATAACACAAAAGGCATGATACATGAAAGAAATAATTGGTAAGATAAATTTTATTAAAATTAAAAGCTTCTTTGTGAAAGACCATGTCAAGAGAGTTAGAAGAAAAGCCACAGACTGGCACAAAATATTTGCAAAAGACACATCTGATAAAGGACTATTATTCAAAATATATAAGAACTCTAAATACTCAACAATAAGAAGACAAGCAACCTGATTAAATATTGAGCCAAAGACATTAACAGGCGCCTCACCAAAGAAAAGCAGCTAACAAATAAATAAGTGTATGAAAAGACACTTTTCATCATATGTCATTATGGAAAGGCAAATTAAACCAGCAGTGTGATATCACTAGACATTTACTAGAATGCTCCAAATTTGGAACACTGACAACACCAAATGCTGGCAAAGATGTGGGGAAACAGGAAATCTGATGTATTACTGGAGAGAGTGCAAAATGGTGCGGCCACTTTGGAAAATAGTTGGCAGTTTCTTATAAAACTAAATATACTTATACCATATGATTCAGCAAATGCTCTTTGGCATTTACCCAAAGGATGTGAAAATGTATGTCCATGCAAAAACATGCACATGGGTATTTATAGCAGCTTTATTCATAATTGACAAAACTTGGAAGCAACCAAGATGCTCTTCAGTAGGTGGCTGGATAAATATACTGTGGTACGCCCAAACAATGGAATATCATTCAGCACTAAAAAGAAATAAGCTTTTCAAACCATAAAAAGACATGGAGGAAACTTAAATGCATATTACTTGGTGAAAGAAGCCAATCTAAAAAGGCTACATGTTGTATGATTCCAACTATATGACATTCTATAAAAGCAAAACAATGGAAACAGTAAAAATATGAGTGGTTGATAGGGTTGTAATAGGAGGGAGGGTTAAATAGGCAGAGCACAGAGGATCTTTAGGGCAGAGAAAATACTCTACATGATATTAAAATGGTGGATACATGTCATTATATTTTTGTCCAAAAGTACAGAATATAAAACACCAAGAGTGACCCTAATGTAAGCTATGGACTTCCTGTGATTATGATTTGTCAATATAAGTTGATCAATTGTAACAAATGTACCACTGGTGGAGGATGGCAACAATGGGGGAGCCATGCATGTGTTGGAGGAAGGGTTATCTGGGAAATCATTAAAATTTTGAAGTGAATTTAAAATGTCTCTAAAAAAACCAAAGTAATAAAAAAATTAAGGACACATCTTGTGTGCCTCTCCATAAGATCATACCTGATGTTATGGAAGGGCTTTGGTTTGCATTTCATGAATAATGATTAGTTATAATGCTGACATAAAATTAGTCTTATTGTGTCTTTCATTCGTTTAATTATGTCATCTTCTAATGACGATGCCATTTCTTTTTTTTTTTTTAAAGATTTTATTTATTTATTTGACAGAGATAGAGACAGCCAGCGAGAGAGGGAACACAAGCAGGGGGAGTGGGAGAGGAAGAAGCAGGCTCATAGCAGAGGAGCCTGATGTGGGGCTCGATCCCATAACGCCGGGACCACGCCCTGAGCCGAAGGCAGAGGCTTAACCGCTGTGCCACCCAGGCGCCCCGATGATGCCATTTCTAAAGAGGAACTCCTTTAGATTACTGGAAATGCTGAAAGTATCCAATTTTTAATCTCTGATAAGGATTTCCCCCCCTTTCTCTATGCAAAGTTTACAATTCCTAAGGACTTATCTAACAGGGGTGGGAAGATACACATACTTTTAAAATAACTTTCTATTGTATATGTCAATAAATGCAAGTAGTACATACTGTACTTAAGGTCTCTTATATCATGGTTTTTTAGATTGCCAGACTTATTGCTTCTGACTCTCAACATGATGGAAGGATGAGAGGGTGCAGAAAAAGTTATTAAAAGGCAGAAAATATCACAGCTAACTGTCAATCAAGACTAAACAGGAAGAGGGATTGCCATCCGTGTAGCTAAATTCCCAAAGTAACTGTCCCTTAAGGGGAGTATGATCTTTTTCCCCTTTCTTTTGAGAATGGAATTTCTTTTTTTTTTTTTTTTAAGATTTTATTTATTTATTTGACAGAGCTAGAGACAGCCAGTGAGAGAGGGAACACAAACAGGGGAAGTGGGAGAGGAAGAAGCAGGCTCCCAGCAGAGGAGCCCGATGCAGGGCTCGATCCCAGGACCCTGGGATCAGGCCCCGAGCTGAAGGCAGATGCTTAATGACTGAACCACCCAGGTGCCCCAAGAGTGGAATTTCTTTAACTCTGCAACATGTAAGGGTAAAAGGTGTGTAGGCAAAAATACCTATAAATGAAAGCCGTCTTGAAAAATCTTTCTTCTTAAATAGACTTATTCTTGTATGAGATTGCAATGTGTAGCTCTAGTGTCATTCCATAGCTTGTACTATAAAGAATAACATATAAATTGTCATTTCCAACTTCATAGTGAGGAGTGCTACATTTCACTAATATAAAAAACTGAGAGTGTCTCATCCATTTTATTAATATGTTTTTAATGACACCTCATTTCCCAATCCATATGATGTATCTTTATTTAAGAGATGTATTTTCATTTAAGAGAAAATAATACTTATGTAATTAAACTCACTGAAAGATAAAACTACTCTGGCCTTAGATCATCATATGAGTGATGCTATGTAGTAATTCTTTTTATTTATAAATAGATATATATTTGAACTAATAAGCAAAGTAAAGTTTAAATGGTAAGTTATGTGTTTTTCCTCTGATATTCATAGGTCATCTAAATCCATGTCATTTGACAGAACAGTCATAAAAAAGGGTAACAGCGTGTTGCTTAGTTTATGTATTGCTTGAAAAAAAAAGAACAAATCAGAGGCAGTGTCTGTTCAGCTAAGGCTGAAGTATGAGTTTTAGTTAAGTGGCAAGCTGACAGGCAGGATCTCCTGCCTCAGAGCTCACTGATAGAACTCTAGCTGGATGGAGAACATGTTGAAAAGCAAACTCAAATAAAACTTCAATGGTACCTTGAATAGGGAGAAATATCTTCATGTGTCTGAAGTCAAAGAATGTAACCGTAACAGGCATATCATGATCTACTTCACTGGGCAGAAATGCCTTGTGAAACAAACATCAAAGAATGCCACATCACATTATGAAATTATTTTGTGCAAGCTAGTAAATAGAAACAAAGTAAATTAAAAATAGGAACATCCTAATGATCACAGCAATATTTTGAATGTGGATATGAGAATCTACATATGGCATGAGCCAGTGAAAGGAAATATTAGTTTGCTTAACAAAATTTTGTATTTTTTAAATGTAGTAAATTACATTATCATTTTATTTTATTTTATATTACCATTTTAGAACTATTGTCCTTTTGTCAACATATCTCTGGATCTATGAATACATTTATTTCCCTAAGGATTGCTTTCTTATCATATTCATTTTTTTTAACTTACATGTTTTTCTAATCATGGTCAGTTCGTTAAATACTGTGTATTTGCCTGTGATGAGGTAAGAAAAGTGATGAAGATACTTGCAGAAGCCATTCTGAACACCTGTTTAGCATATTCTCAGAGAAAAAGTTTACTAGAACCATAACAGAACAGTGGAATACTAAAGTAAGTCAATGTACAGTTGAATGGGGGAGGAAGCAATTGAGAAACTAACAACAATGTAGGCTGGTACTGCACAATTAGCTGGGTAGTATCGTTCAAGTACCATAGGGGATTTGATGTATAATGTGACGCACTCAGGTAATAGAATGTGTTGAATCTGACAAGCAACAACCCTCCTATGGTAGTACACAATCTATTTACTCCCAAATGGACTGAGCTATCATTTGGAAATACAGTATCAAATTCTGCTTGTGAGGGAGGACTGTGACAAGGGATGAAGACAGAATTATAATGAAACAGACTATCAGCTCAGGGTCAAAATTCAGAAGAGTCATGATGGCAAGGCAGTGACAATGAAGAACTGTGGTTCTTCAGATTTGTTAAAATGCAGGCAGTATAGGAACATCAAAAAAATACATTAGTGATATGGGTTTCATTGCAGAACACCTATGCCAAATACATAATGGTGGTGCCAGTTTAAATGTAATGTATTTGTCCCTCCTTGGCCGATACAGACGGAAGGTTTCTGGTTATGCATGAACTTCAGAAAAATTGTTCCTAGTTACGTTTCTTAGAGTGAATAATTTGTTTTCTACCAAGATTGTGGATGAGCTGGATGATGCTGATCCAATACACATACGTGGAATACTATTATAGTCGTTTGACTATAGAGATCAACTATAGTTATACTGAGAGTTAAAGAAACAGAAAAGTCTGGACCAGCACTGTAGGATGCAAATATATGAATAGGTGGAATTGTTCTATATCTGTACTATGCATTACAAAATACCCATGAGCCACATGTTGCTGTTGAGAACTTGAAATGTGGTTAGCTTGTTACAGTGAATTTTTAATGGCATTTAAGTTCATTTTCATTTTATAGAGCCACAGATGGCTACCTCTTTGGACAGAGCAGCTCTAGAACATAAAGTTAAAACAACTAGAAAAGAACAGTTTATCAGATAATGGAGTTAAAAGGCAACAGTTTAGCAGGGACTTTGATCTTAAAAACAAAAAAATTATATGTATATAATTGTTATGTATATTATATATAACATAAAATTTATATATATATAAATTATATATATAATATACAGGGACTTTGGTCATATAAACAAACAAAAAATTATATATATAATTTATATATATTATATATAACAAAACTTATATATAAAAGTTATATATATAATATACAGGAACTTTGGTCTTACAAATAAAAATATATATATTTGTTAAATATATATATATTTGTTAATATATATAATATACACATATATAATTAATTATATATTTAATTATAATTCATTAAATATAATTTGTATATTAATCATATATAATTAATATATAATATATATTTAATGAATTTTATATATATATATATATATATATATATATATATATATATATATATATATATATATGGTTTTTTTTCATCCTGACCAGAAGTTCAAAGTTAGGTATTCAGGTGTTATTTCAGAAGTTCATAAATTTTACCAGAAGCCTAAGTACCTCTCATCTTTGGCTCTACCATGAGGGTGTCCAAGTGTAGGTCTTCATGGACGCATACTGTTTTCAGAAACTCTGAGAATAAGATCCTTATTTAAAATATCTAAATGGGGAAAGGAAAGAGTGGGGTTTTTCATATCTCCATCTTTATATTAGAAAGGAAAACCTTTCTTAGAAGATAGCTCACAAACTTAATTTACATGTTGTTTATTGTATCAATCCACATAGGCAGAACGGGCTACAGAGGCTAAAGGGGATTGACTGACACTTTCACATTGAATCATGGGAGAGAGGCTCATACAAAAGGGAAAAAAGAGGAAGAACTGTTGAGTAGGGCACCAATGGTGTCTTCTAAGTGTATTATTAATCCTGAAGAAAATCTCAGCTAGGTAGACAAAATGAAAAAAAGAAAAAAAGAATAAAATGTAAAAATACTTCAATAGAAATATAAAAATGTACCGAGGGCTTCCCTCAGTAGGCAAGAATGAAAGATGGCTTTTCAGTACTTGAGAAAAGGACTCTAAAAGGTATAGAGTATGGCTAATTTAGACTGAGACACATAGTATGTAGTGAGGAGTAGAAAGATAAAAACCTGGGAGGGCTTGCTTAGAGTTAGATCAGCTAAACCATGTATGTCAAGATAAATATATGCACATCAGATCAGAAATGGTGTGTAAGTGCTGAGCAGTTTTTAGTGGAGAATGATACCATTACATTACTTATTGATTACTATGATGTGTACCAAAGAGTAGGGTGTGCAAAAACTTCTCATGCTTACAAATACCCCTAACCCCAAATTGGCACCCCCTTTTCATTTCCAGCTTTATTTTACTCAGTAGCAATTATCTTGAGCCCCACACAACATGCTATGATCCACCTGCAAAATCCTCCCTGGTTATTTGACTATTCTCTTCCTCACTTACTCTGCTCAAGCCACAGTGCTCTCCTTTCTGTTTGACACACATGCCAGTCATCTCTCGCCTTGGGGCATTTGCAATTGTTATCCATTCTATTTGAAAGACTTTATCTCTAGATAGTACATGACTTAATCCTATGTAGGTATTTATCAAGTTGAGTCTCATAGGAACCATCTCAAAACAGCATATTTAATATTACAATCACCACCCTCCCTAACCTAGCAAATTCTATATACATTTCTATCTTTGACAATTCTTCTCATTGAAAATACTTATTTTGGTTAATATTCTAGATATTGTACCAAATGAAAATTCTATAAAGGATATTGTCTGTTTTGCTCACTGCTGTCTACCCATGTTAAGCACATAGCAGGTTCCCTATAAATATTACTTGAAAGAATATATTCACTTTTCATAGCAACCATATGCCTGTAACTATCTCTTGTTTACTAATAAGGTCCTTTAGATTGAGATTTTATGTTATTTGTTTTTTTCAGGCTTAGCATTTTCTGTTTTATAAGACCTAGGCAAAAAATTATTAATAAGCAAGCTGTGTTGGCAGACTCTGCAAACTAGTGATATAGTAGATCATATGTGGTCCAGCTATGAGCTTTATCTGGCTCTGGTAATATTGATTTAAAAAGTAAATTATTAACCAAAATTTTAAAATAAATATATTTGAATTTAAACTCCATAAGTAAGTAGTAAAACTGGGTCTACTTTTCCTCATGGTAATAATCAGTTAATGTCAACTATTAGCTTCCTAATCTAGATGGGGCATATGCTCAGCAGTTAAAAATAGCCCCTTTCCCCAACTCATTTTATTCATTTATATTCTTTGACTTTCTTTCTTGATAATTTAGTTTGTAACCTCTGGTATAATTAATGGAAAATTTAAGATGAATGCGAAAATATTCTTTGCACCAAGTATTAGAATCTTTTTCAGAGGAATTAGTTTTAATTACTTCTATTTTAAAATGAAATATTACTATTTGTTGATAGAAGAACTTTACTCTTACTGTATTAATGTGTATATTTTGATAATATTTATAATTATTTTGTTTGTCAGTTCAACATATTAGCCAACTCAATACATTAATTAACTTCAGCTCTCTAAATTAATTAAATCTACAACATCACAAAGTCCTGTTGTCTTTAATTGGTAAATGGCCTTAAGAAAATCTGGGCAGGAAATACATGAACACAGCAACAGGATTGGGAGGCTGGAAAACACAAATAGCGGTTGCTCAACTTGAAATATTCTTCAGTCTTAATATTTTTCAGTACATTTCAGAGGGCATACAGTGCTGTGACTGTTTTGCAGTGTAAGCTGAAAATACATTTGAAGGAATTCAAAAATGTATTGTGCGTCACAGTGAGAAGGTACTTGCGTGTTTACTCACCCAACAAACACCAAGGCAGGCCAACTGTTTTTCCTGGCTCCAACCCAGATTCAGTCTCTTTGTATTAGAAACTTTCTAAGACCATGACTATACCTCCTGAAAGTAAGAAACATTCAAGGGAGTGACCTAAATTTTACTGTGCATCTGCATGTTTAGAAGTATGTGCAATGTTTGAAATTCGTTAATGACATTGATCTGATAAAGAAGATAGAAGAGTGATTCAGAAAGCTGTATTTATAGGATCAAATGTCCTTAAGAAGGTAAAAAGGTAGATGATTCTAAAGCCCATGAATGAGGACAGACTCTGACTTGAGTTCAGGGACGCAGGAAGGAAGGCAGAGGACATGGATAAGATGCAGGTGGTTTGATACACTTGGTGTGGGGAAGATGAAGTCATTACTGTGCAACTAAGTTTATATCTGTTATCAGTTTCTGTGTAGATACCTATTGCAATACCCATATTTGAGAGAAATACAAGTTGTGTCACCCATTTAGAGTGAGAAGTGAGAGACAGTGTTGGAGGTTTGAGGGGGAAAGAAATAGTGTAAAAATAGATGTTATAGAATGTGGGAGAGCACACATCATAGGGAAGGACAATACAATTCTGGGCAATGTTGAGTTAGTATTTGAGATTTTTGATGATGAATTAGAGATCACTCAACATGAATGTTAATTTCCCCAGCTACAGATGGTTGTGCAGGTGCTGGTATAGACTAGGCTAACTGTAATCACTAATGATTATTGTAGTAATTGTTGTACTAAGTATTTTAAATATATAAACTCATTTATGACAACATGCTCAGATAGGTATGATAATCAATTCAATATTACACATAAGATACAGAGATTGAACTCTTACAAATTTTGGGTTTAGACAATGTGAGATATGGAGGGAGAGAGAAGTAAGATACTAAGAGTGTGAGGAATGGAGTGATTCCCACAGCCAATGAATGACAGAATTTAAGTAGAGAATGGAATTCTTTATATCTAGATACAAGATGTAGCACAGTTATTATTTTTATATTTTTTTCAAATAAGTAGCTGATGTGAAATACTAAAAGATATTTGGAGGTGAGCCAGTCAAGGAACAGTGAGACCAGGAGTAGCAGGGAAAGAAAGGAAAATAGTGGAAAAGGGGACGTAATCTTTACTCCATAGTAGATATAGAAAGGGCAATGGTGGGAAAAGAGGGGTGATCTTTGATGAATGTCGAGGAATAACTAGGGAAATCATCACTGACTGTTGCAAATCAGTTTTCTAATTTATTTAAATTTTGAATCACTCATCAAGTAAGCTATATTAAGTAAGCTATATTAAAAATGAGATATTTTAAAACCTCTAAGTAGTTTTGGAAATTCCCTCGGGATTGGTTGCTAATTCAATATGGTAGTGTTTTATGTGAATACCGTGAGGCATGTTGACGATAATAGTATATTTGAATGCAGATGTGTAGTTTATCAGCAATATCATATTCTATAGGAGCTATGTTTCTCTGTTCAGGATAACATAAAACAACATATAATGAACTGACAACTATTTGAAAGTTTCTTGAATCAAAGGGAAGGTTGAAAATTCTTCCAGGAAAAAACAGAACCCAGGCAGTTCCACATAGTCTTAGAAGAAGAAATAATTCATCAGTTTTGCCTACATGTATCCACTGAAGACATTTCAACTTTTGTTGTATTTCCTCCTCACTTGTATCATTAATTTTTTTAAAGTTCACTGGCCCAAGCTGTAGTGGTGAGAGGAAATCACCAGGTGAAACGTCACCAGGGCCCTCAGTATGAACTATATAATGCTAGAGTAATGCAACTTTAAAGTTCCAGTGACTTAATATAACAAAAGCCTATGTTTCACTTGTATGACATGTCCAAAGATTGTTGGCAATGCAGTTATGCTTATATATATTCCATCTACTTATATTGCATTGACTAAATCAAGTCACATGGTCTTGCTTAACATCAAGGAGGACACTTTCCCAGTAAGTTCCCAGTGAGTTCCAGTGATTTCTGTCACAGACACCTGTACCTTCTAAGAGTGACCAATGTAGTGAATTGCTGTGCCTTGAAAAAGGGCAATGGGTGCTGAGAAACAGCTTTTTACTATTGCAAATATTTTTATTTTTATTTTTTTAATGATTTTTTATTATATTATGTTAGCAAATATTTTTAAAAATTGAGATTTAGATTTAATATGTGATTGATACATAGGGTACTTATTTTATATCCATTTTATATAGGTGGACATATAAAGAAAAATAAATTCATTTTCCCCAGGTCTTGAATGGCATAGTCCATGTTTCTTGGAATGCTTTCACTGCTTCTTGGTTAAATAAAGTTTCTTAAATCCATGAAGTTCAGGGGCACCGGGGTGGCTCAGTCAGTTAAGTGTCTGACTCTTGATTTTGGCTCAGGTCATGATCTCAGGGTTGTAAGATAGAGCCCAACATCGGGCTCCACGCCCACCTTAAGATTCTCTCTCTCCCTCTCCCTGCGCCCCTCCCCTCTCAGCTTTCTCTCTCTCTCTCTTTCAAGAAAATAAAATAAATAAATAAATAAATCCACGAAGTTCAAGCTCAATGGGTACAAATTCTGCATATCATTTTTCAAATGCCTTAGCTATTATCTATACTCTGCTTTTGTGTCCCTTTCATATACCTCAACTTTAGCATTTGGCACTTACAATGTGGATCGGCTATTGTTACCTATTGTCTTCCAAGAAATAATGAAAACTGCCTTAAAAAGATCAGCATATTGAGAGCAGAAGGATGTGTATTTAATAAAAAAAAAATAAGTGCATTATCAGTCTTTCAATTTTAAGACTTGACTCCATGTTACTTGTAGAATGCCTCTAGAATGTTATTTTTTTTTGCACTGTCTTTAGAACTAATCCAGTTTTACTCATTTACATAGCTGCAAGTAGACAAACTTCTCAGATGATATTTATGTCATTGCCTATAAATGCGCAATACATCGCATTTGCTAGTGTTTTAAGGATAAGTGATTCAGAGATTTAAAGATGTATCCTTATTTTTTTATTTCAAATAAACAAAAACTAATAAAGCTCAAGTATATTTTTTACAATGTAAATAATATTATTCTTGTATTTATTTTCATTTTTTTCTTTCCAAGTTTCCATTTGCAGAAGTGAACATAAGGCTCATTAATCAATAAATAATTTATAGAAAGCTATATACCTGCAAGTCCCAAATAACAGAGAAACAAAAAATTGAAGTCCTGGCAATAGATTGTTACTGAAAGAATAGTATATTTAAAATTCAAAATAGCTTTTTATATCAACAGCTAAAGAATTCAAAGTGTTCAAAAAATAATTACTTTCTGTAAACCCTTGTGCAAGCTGTCTGATCAACATGACAGAAAAAAATCTTCAAACAATATATGTGTGTCTCATACAATGGACATTTTATCTACTGTCATAGAAGCCCCTTCCTTTTATTTCCTTCAGAAGTTTTGAAGAGAAAAATCTTTAAAAAAGAAAAAACATCTTTATATATTTGCAAATAATAATTTTCTGCATAGGTCTGTCTTGTATAGAATAGATACAGTTTTCTCAGTCTTTTGTGTCCCCATCCTTTTTACAAATGTGGTTTAAATTGAGCTCTACTGAATATTTTCCATTTATAGCAGTTTAAAAAGGTTCTTTCTTAACAAAGTATAACACAGTTCTTAACTTGGACATGTACAACATTGTTTTCTCTTTTATTTTGTTCTCTGGATCCCTATTGGCATGTTTTCACTCACTTCACTTCATCTATAGTTTTATCATGCCCCAATATTCTTATTTTATCATTGACATATAAGGTTAAATCTATTTTATATTTTTTATCCTAGACTGATATGTGCTTCCTTTTTGATTTATTCAACTTTAAGCTTGTTCTTGACCTCTAGGCATATTAACTCTACTGAAAACATATTGACCAACCACCAACCAAAAAACATTTAGTTCTCCAAAGCAACTCTAAGCCAACATTCCCAGTCACTTACTTAAAAAATTTTAAGGACTTTATGCACTGTTTATCAGGTTTACATGAATAACATTTCATTTCTTTTCCCAAACACCATTTTATTGTGTTCCTAATCTACTAACATTTACCTAAACAGAAATATATTTACATGTAATTTATATGTATTTCTGGTTTATTTGTATCATTGATACATACATTGTCATACCTTATTTAATGTAAAGATCTGTAAAAAAAATCTCTAACAATAACTGTTTCTTATTTGGGAAAAAAAGTGATCATAGAGAAATCTAAATTTCTACAATGGGTAAGTGAATGGCTAACGAACTTATCTTGAATATGCAAAAAACTTGCTTATAAATGCATTAGTCTTCTCAGGCTGCTGTAACAAAATGCCATAGAGTATGGCTTAAATGATGGAAATTTATCTTCTCGCAGTTCTTGAGACTGGAAGTCTGAGATCAAGGTGCCAGCAGGGATGGTGTCTGATGACAATTCTCCCTTAGGCTGCAGACTCCCACCTTCTTGATTTATAGTCACATAACTTCTTTGTGTAGGCAGAGAGAGAGAGAGAGAGAGAAACAGCAAGAGTGAGCCAGCTCTGGTGCCTTTTCTCGTAAGACACTAATTTTATCAAATCAGGGTCCCACTCCAATAACCTCATTTAACTACAATTTCTTCCCCACTCCAAATACAGCCACACTGGTGGTTAGGACTTCAACATAGGAATTTGGGAGGGATATACACATTCAGTCTATAACATGAGTATTTAAAATTTGTGATGAGGCTGATAAAGATAATGTTATTTTAAAAAAAGATATATTTTGAAAAGTAGTCACATTAGATATGAAATTTTATCCGAGTTAGGAAATACCATTTAATAAATAAGTTCTGATTCAGATACAATATTATCAGAGTATATATGTAGTTGAAAAATATTTTGTTATAGTCACCAGATTAAAATAACCACTTTATCCTCAGTCTGAAATTCTAGCCACATTTTTTGAAAAGCATTTTGAAATCTCTATGAAAAATATAGATGATGAACCAACCTATATTTATAATATGAAATTCAAATATAAATAAGAATATGATATTTTAAAGCACATTTCTTAAAGTTTAAAGGTCATCTGAAAGTTAAGTGGAATACAACAGACTTTAAATATTTCCTTCATGGGGCGCCTGGGTGGCGCAGTGTTAAGCATCTGCCTTTGGCTCAGGGCTTGATCCCAGCGTTCTGGGATCGAGCTCCACATCAGGCTCCTCTGCTAGGGGCCTGCTTCTTCCTCTCCCACTCCCCCTGCTTGTGTTCCCTCTCTCACTGGCTGTCTCTGTCAAATAAATAAATAAAATCTTAAAATAAATAAATAAATAAATATTTCCTTCAAAATAAGTAATATTAAATTCATTAACAGTAATTCTTGAGAGATTATTTCAGAATTATGAAAGGAGAATATCAAATTATTTAAAATATGAATGAAATTATCAACTCTCAACTTTTAATGTGGAAGGGCAAGCTAGAATATAGTAGTTACCGAATACATATTTAATTAACAAAAGTATTATGGAGCTTATTTTTTTCAAAGTGTATGTATTGTTGGAAAGCGGTGTCAATGGAAGAAGTTACGATTTACATAATAGGTATATTGGGAATAAGAATAAGCTGACCACTTTCACCTACGTTGTACTCCAAAATTGATTAATAAATGAGTGATGATAAGAAAAATAGAATTGGGGAGACAACGAATCCTTTTATAGGCAAAGAAAGTAGCACTACTTTCTGGAAGAAAACGAAACAGTACAAGAGAGAAGACAAAGTCAAATATGAGAAAGGTAAGAAAAGTGAAGAGAGAAGCAACACACATGGGAAGTTGGAAGAGATGAGACATCTGGAGAGTTGCTATGAACCATTGTGATTTTTAACAGGTTGATGGGTAAAAAGGATTTTAACTGAGTTTCATTATGTTTTCTGTGATGTAATCCCTTTTCCACCCTCTAGAATACTGCTTTAAGGACATATGTTTCAAATGTGTAATCTTATTTGTGTTGGACATGTATGCATGTGCACCTGTATGTTTTATAGATCTCATACTGACGTGAGTCTTTAAATGGTATCAAAGCATCCCAGGTTTATTTAGGTTACATGACAACAAAGCCAAAAATTTCCAGGTGGCAGGAAATTGTTGAGAAACATAAATAGGTAGGAAGTATAAAACCTGGATAGCAACATAGAGATTTTATAATTAGACAGGCCCAAAATAGACAAAGGAAAACATTATAAAGATGAAAATCTACTGACGGAGCTTGCCTGCACTATGGCTCCCCCCCAACCCCACCATGTTCCCCTTGCCCCCACAGTCATCTTCTTCCTCTTGTCCTTTGTTTTCTTTTTTTTTTTTTAAGGATTTTATTTATTTATTTGTCACAGAGAGAGAGAGAGGGAGAGAGAGAGCACAAACAGGGAGAGTGGCAGGCAGAGGGAAAGGGTGAAGCAGACCCCCCACTGAGCAAGGAGCCAGGTACATGACTGATCCCAGAACCCTGGGATCATGACCTGAACCAAAGGCAGATGCTTAACTAAGCCACCCAGGCTACCCGTCCTTTGTTTCCTGATTTTTTTTTTTTAAGATTTTATTTATTCATTTGACACAGAAAGACAGCCAGCAAGAGAGGGAACACAAGCAGGGGGAGTGGGAGAGGAAGAAGCAGTCTCCTAGCGAGGAGCCTGATGTGGGGCTAGATCCCAGAACGCCGGGATCACGCCCTGAGCCAAAGGCAGATGCTTAACGACTGCGCCACCGAGGCGCCCCTTCTGATCTTGTAATACAAATTTAATTCAAGCAACACTGGGGAGGGAATCACCAGACTTGAAGGCCTGCTGATCAGGTAAATGGACATTTCAGAAATTTATGGACAAATGACTGGAACACCATCCCAACATATTGTCACTGCATAAGACCTTTGAAACTTTGGCAGTAAGAGTATGGGAAGGAAGGAAACTCTAAGAATACTTGAAGTTAAAAGTTCCATCACTCAGTGGAAGGAGCATAAAAGCAAAATTAGTTTGAGTCATGGAAAACAGAGAGAATAATTTTTTCTTGCAGACAGTTTATAGATTAAATGATTATTTATTACACATTGCTAAAATTTTTTATGTGGTACATGAACTATGCTATGAACTGATTACAAACTGTAAAAATTTAGCATTCTTTTTGATGCAAGTGTTTTGACCTTGTGGAATAACTGATGTTCAGAGAGTAGGTGTCTTCTCAAAAGTTACTGCTGATTTCAGCAATGTCACTGAACTATGATGAGACTGAATTAAAAGAGTCCTGTGGAGTCACTATCCTGACCGAATGCAGTAGCCTGGAGGAGGAAAAAAAACATGTATGAGTAAAGGATTGAAAACAATTTCTGAATGCCTCAGATTCTCTTCATTTTCAGGAGAAATTACCCAGAAAGAGGGGCAGAAGCAAGAGATTTTTCAAAACCTTCTCTTGGGATCTCTTTATTCTACTTGTTGAAAGTAAGCCCACTTAGCTACATAGAGAATTATCACAAAATTTAAAACTCATGCTCTAGATTCACACAGTGCCAGTGCTTAAGCCAAGTTTGGTCTAATTATGTAGTTTATTTGGCAAGCAAATGTTAAATAAATGAGAGAAAAAACAAAAGAAGCAGCATAATATAAAAATGTGAAGCATAATATAAAAATGTCCTTTATGCAGGACAGGTACATCACGGCTTGCTCATTCCTTCCGATATTCCTTTATCTCGTGTGACCTAGTTTACTTGTTTCTTTTATATACCTGGTCCCTCTACAGCATTTTTGTCCACCCTGCTTTGCAGGCTAATTAAAAATTTTTTCCTCAAAAAACATTTTACTGAATTAAGTGTGTTTTGATTGAGACTTTTAAGAGTATAAATTTGTCTAAAACGTGAAGGGTCTGAGTTTTGACCCGACTTCTATAATGACAAGTAGTGGCACAATTTCATAGATGGTGACAGAAGACTCCTGGTCAGAGACCAAGGATTTCATTTCTCTCAGCAGAGCAGGAAGCATGGGGTTTGTGTTCACATCAACTCCCCTGGCTCCCAAAAGGAGATCCTGAAGATACCGTAAGTTTGGGTCAGAGCAGAAGAACCTCAAACTTGGGAAACCCTCAATCATATCAACAGAAGCCAGCAAATATACCCAAAATGTGCCCTGGAGAAATATGTTTTCTTTCTTGTCTTAGTCAAGGAAAAAATCTGTTCTCTGCCCTCGAGGGAGACACTGTCTCTGTCTTCCAAAAGTGTTTGCTATACAAACTTCTTGAACAAAAAATCAATGTCACTTGGAAAGACTAAAATAAATACGAGAGACGTGAAGAGCTGTCCCCGTACCAAATCAATCTACCATACATGTGAGGGTGGTGACACGCACCTACAGAAAGACTGGCCTTCATAAGAAATCTAGAGATTGGACTTTCTAGATTTGCCAAAGAAATGTTTCCAAGAAAGCCTCTAAAATTTAGGAAAGTGCAAGCACTCCTGTTTTTCATGTGGCTTATGCAAAATATAGGCATTTAATGGTACATTTATCTATTAAGAAAAACAGTATTTGTATTATAGTACTTAAGGTAATTGGGGGTATCCCATATAATCACCAAGTGGTAACAGAATAAGGTTATTCAGGAACCCCCTCTCCTGTGACAAATCATAGAGGTCCCCATGCTTGAAGGAAGGCAGTGAACCTGAATGTGGATCATAATTCAAATTCTAGTTGGATCACCTAGGCATTACCTGCAGTTCTTAAGCCAAAATTGATTGTGCAAACATGGCCAGTGGCAGGAGAACTGCCTTCTGTTGCTGGGACTGAGCTGAATGGGGCTGCCTCTTATCGGGAGACATTGAACTTTTGTGGAAAAGGGTAGGTCTCATGTGAGGAAGATGATGAATTTGGGAGTAATCAAATTGGGAACTTGACCATTGGGAAGTCTGAGTAAAATGTACTTATATGACAGGCATTTGAAAATCACTGTTCAAGAGAATCCAATTTGAAACAAGACTCAACTTCCAAAAGTTTGAAGGAAAAGAAATTTACCTGGAGATAAATTTGTAAGGACAATAAGATTCTGAGGGAGTCAAAAGTAAAGATTATCCTATAAATCCACTTAATTTAAAACTTTTTGTATCTCCCCCCTTTCCTACATTGCTTCCGATAATTATTTGGGGAAACTGGATATAAAAAAGCCTAAATTCCTCCTTCTCTCTTTCTGTTTTTCTTTTTATTTCTCTCTTTTGAGAGATTTCACCCACTTTTATACAAAAACACATATGCAAAGGCAAAAAGTGGGGAAATCCTCTCCATATAAGACACTAGAGCTGGTAATCCAATGGCAAACAAAAGTTAATAATTTTGTCAAAGTGGAAATTGGAAAAAATCTTCATGAGTAAAAATTAAAATATCATTCTAAATAAGACTTAAATAATGAGAAGCAAAATTTGCAGTACAATGGGAATACTGGGAAAGTGTTAGCAACAAATTGATATTAAGTAGGATAAATCATTGCTGTGCATGGAACATTTACAAATGCAAAACAAGGTACATACTACAAAGAAAAAGGGTTAAAGAACACTACAAGTTAATTCAAAAAATAAACAACAGTCTTGTAAAAATGTCTGCATTCAATCTATTTGCTTATGTAAGAAACACAATTTAAAAATGATTGAAGTAGCAAAGATGAAATTTTGACAAAGAACTTGTGATGGCAACTACAAGCATACCTTAATTTTTTATTCTTCACAGATATATTTTTTACAGATTGAAGGTTTGTGGCAACCCTGAATTGAGCATGTCTATTGGTGCCATTTTCTTCCAACAGGATATGCTCACTTCATGTGTCTGTATCACATTTTGGTAATTTTCACAATATTTTAAACTTTTAAATTAATATTACACCTCTTATGGTGATCCCTGATCGGTCATTATGACTCACTGAAAGCTCAGATGATGGTTAGTATTTTTTTAGCACTAAAGTATATTCTGATTAAAGTATATACATTGTATTTTTAGACATAATACCGTTGCACACTTAACAGACTACAGTATGGTGGAAACTAACTTTTGTATGCACTAGGACTCCAAAAGATTCCTTTGACTCACTTTATTGTGAAACTTACTCTATTGCAATGGTCTAAACTGAACCTCAAATTTCTCCCAGGTATGCCTGTACTTAAAATATCAAACAACCATTGTCTAGAGTGTAATTTTTGCAATAATTCTCAAGGTCATTTTTAAAGGTGAATGAATTTATCACTGGTTTTCGTTTTTATTTTCTTTCTTTTCTTTTTATTTTTGGAGTATATTTAGGGAATGGTTTGGGGTATAGTAGTGTTGGAGGATTAACACAGTGACGGTGTTCAGTGCTTGGTTTAGAAGTACTAATTGCTTAATTACTATCTATTAAATTTTAAATGTTTCTTTCATGTGATCCAAAATATTCAAGAAATTATTCCAGAAAATACTCATACAGATGGAAAGATATTCTTAAATAATGCATATATTTTTATAAAACTGCCTACCACGTGGGATGTTTGTGGTTTGGAAACAATGTGCTTCATTAAATAATCAGTTAATATAGGGGAATTCCATGACATTAAACTTTGGGTACTTATTTTAATATGTTGGCATCATAATCATAATTGTTGTCAAGATTGTAATATTTACACACACCAAAACACTGTGTGTGAAAAAGAGACTGAACACTATATCTCCAAATGTTTTAGAGGAGAACAGCCTATGCCCCAATAACTGAAGGGGGAGTACAATCAAAGACCAAGTAAGTTATGATCAGGGGAGTAACTTGGAAGTATGCATTTTGCAATTTGAGGTACAACTTGATTCCTTCCCCCTTCCTCCAGTGGAGCTAGCAACTGGCTACATTTAGCTCAGAAGTAGTCCCATCACAGTGCACAAGAAATCGCTAGTTTTCAAATTTCAAACCATCCACATTCATTCCAAATATTCTCACTGAAGGTGGCTAGGCTGTTCTGGGGACCATGACTGTAAGAATAAGTTAATCAAGTATTGCCACTAACTTCTTTCTTTATTTGAGACTACTGAATACAGTCCTCATTTTCTTTTTAAATTCCTCAGATTGATTTTTAAATTTTTACAAACCATGTGGGCAGAAAATGTATAATTCTGAGAGCATGACTTCCTCTTAAATTCCTTTGGGTTTATCAGAACAGACATTAGATATCTGAGAATGTCTGAAATAATAATTATTTTCATTCTGACAATTATTATCATAAAAGGAGGTATTTGTTTCAATTTTTAAAATGTGTATTATTTTTGTAATTAATTACTAATGGAAAATATGTATGCTATGCTAATAAGATAATAAAAGGCTTAAAAATAGTGCATCCTTAAAAATACCAGAAAGAAAAACTAGCATATAAGATGTAACAATTTGAGGAAACTATTTGCAACATTTATAACAAAAAGTTCTATTTTTATTATGATATAAGTAAGACTTATACATAGATCCAGAAAATCATACATGAAACTAAATTCCACATGCAAAATAATTATATAAAAACTTAGTCTTATTAAAAATCAAAGAAACACACATTTGATGAAACAGTCTGTTGCTCAAATTTCCAAGGATTTTGTTTAAAATACTAATACTTAGGGGTGCATAGGTGGTGCAGTCAGTTAAGCAACCAGCTCTTGGTTTTGGCTCAGGTTGTGATCTCAGGGTCCTAAGATAGAGCCCGGCACCAGGCTCCACGCTCAGCATAGAGTCTGCTTAAGACTCTCTCTCCCTGTCCTTCTGCTCCTCCCCACTAAAATAAATAAATAAGTCTTTAAAACATTAATGCTTAAATTGTATCAGATAGAGGAAGCTCTCATATAATCAATACAGTTGTAAATCATTATAGGTGATGATGATAAACTTCCATAATCAAGAATCTTAAGTGGTATGCTTTGAATCTGTATTTTTATTTCTCTGTTTTTGTTCATTCCATATTTAGAAAGGTTCAAAACATGATGTATGGGCAAAGAATAATCTAAAGTGTGAGAAATGTTAAACATCACGTACAGTGGTAGAGACTGGTTAAAGTCATAGTTACTATTATGAGAACTAGCATGTATTGAATACTTTTTATTTTATAGGCATTGCCCCATGTGAGATACATATATATCAACAATAAATACATTGTTTCATTAATTATGCATATGTGTAGTTATAATTATTTTTATACAACAGAAGAGAAAACAATTTTAAGGAAGTTAAAATACATGCCCAAAATATAGCTGCTGGAGTCCAGAGGTTATCCCAAGTTTGTAAGACACCAAAACTTGTGTTTTTGAGTATCCCAAACACTTCCATGCTTACATAAGAAAAAATGCAATACAATTCTAAAAAATTATTTTATAGAGGAGTTTAGAAAAATGATCACAGCATATCAAATAAAAGCAAACAATTTAAAGTATAGCATGTAAATATAATCCTATTTTTGTGTTGGTATTCATAAATATATCAAAATATTTTTAACCCTGAGCATCCAAAAGATGTTGTCTTAAATGTTATTATAATAAGATGATATATTGTTTAAAATAAAAAGTATTATTAAATTTGAATAAAACAACATATACAATGAATAAAAGATCAAATGCCAACTAGGATCTGAATCAGGAAAAGCAATTAGCAAATTATTTCAACAATGAATATTTATTCCCCTAATAGGGTTAAACATTTGTTTAAAGATGATGACCTAGTTTCATTAACATCATCACTGCATGTAAACAGTGTGATTATTTTCACAAATATTGTAGAATTACACACATTTTAAACCTCACAGCAGGACTCTGTAATCATGGCAGAAGGTCTTTCTGAAATGAACAGTATTTCTTTCCCAATAGAACCACAAGTAGACAAATGAAGATACTATGAATAATCATGGCTTCCATAAAACAGCAGTAATGTTAATTTAGTATAGTTTAAGAATTATATCTCTTGAGGAAATTTCTGAGAAAAAACAAACAGAATTTGCCCGAAGTGATGGCATACTACAAAAAGCAGAATAAATATTTTAGTATCAGAATAAGAAATGTATCGTTTGCCAATTTTTTAACCTAAGCATACATTTTTGAAACTTTGTTAACATGAAACATTTATTGAAGTATAAAACTATATATTCTTTTGACTTTAGTAAAATGAGATTAGCACATGGATTTTTCAAGGAAATTTACTTTGTGGAATATATATGTGTGAAGTAAACATAAATTGCAGTGGTTAGAATTTTGAAAAGTAAACAAGAAAGTAATTTAAAGGAAAAGTCTTCATCTTTACTTTCTCTTTTGCAAATGTTTTCTTTTAAATTCACATGATGTTAAAGAAAGGTCACTTTGGGGGAAAAAGTTTAATTAAACTATACTTACATAAAATATAAATTTTGTAAGCAAGAGTTCTTAAAGGTAGATAACGCATACATATTATTGATACTGAGAGTCTGCAGTGTTGGGGTTAATGTAGAGCATGAAATCAGCCATAATACCTGGCTTGCTACAATGTAGCAGAGAGGCCACTGAGGGCAGGGAAGGTTTCAGAGAATGGAGTAGGCCTTTGGAATGCCGAGGCCGGAGTGACCACTCTGCTGTTGGAATGCCGCGGGGGAGTTGCCTTCACGAAACTTTCCTAGCCAAACAGTAGCCCTGTGATGAGATGTGGGCATTGTCCCTTAGGCTATGTTTAAGAGAACTCGTAGAACACGCCCGAATTAACTGGGAACAATGTTGATTTTATTGGAAATTCTAAGGCTAAAGGCAAACAGAACTGCTCTCTAGTTGGTAATTTTTTTTTTCTCTTATGAGTAGACTTTAACAATTCTGAAAGAACTCTAAATGAATATTAGCATTGAAAAAGGAAATAAATAGAAGATAATGAGAGCCAGATTTTTCATTGTCAAAAAAAGACATTCGAAATAAGCAAGAGAGGAAAACTAGAATAAACTCTGTCATAATGGATTAAAATCTGAGACATCATTATATCCATGTTGCTTAATATACACATAGATTTACAGATACGGTAGTAATTATGTGTATATTTGAGTTTTTATATTTAGATGTGTTTCCTACTTCTGTCTGTTAAGAAGGCCGAGAAGCAGAGACGCACTAGCAGCAGCAAAAATACCCAGAACTGAGATCCTGGTTTCTAAATACCATTCTACAATAAGCAGAACCAAAGTTCTTGGAAAAATGACTGAGTTTAGGGCTGGTGCAAGGAAAATGCAAGATGAACATAGAGCATCTTGTAGTGCCAGAAAAGTAAGGAATTTCTCACTAAGCAAAGAGATGGCAGGTCAAGGGAATATGGTGACCAACCTGAAAGAGCTCCCAATGGCCAAACTCGAACAATTTGTGCAATAAAATAAATTTATTTGTAATAAAATAAATTGGTATTGGATTGTAACATTCTATTAGTTTTTCACTCTTGCTATAATAATACAAATTTAGGGACTTAAAGTCACAAATCAGGTCAGAACTCCAACAGGAAGCTCATTAGCGGAATATTGAGTTGTTGGGAGGGTTGTATTCTTTTCAGAGACTCAAGAGGAGAATCTGTTCACTTGCCTTTTCCAACTACTAAAGGCTATTTTCATTTACCTCGACTAGTGGCCTTTTCCCTCCATTTTCAGAGACCGCAATATTGCATTCTGACAGTTATTCCTAAGTCTTATTTATCTTCCTCTGACTACAGTCAGGAAAAAGTACTTGTAGGAGAAGAATGAACTCACCACGGTAACCCAGGGTAATCGCTCATCTCAAAGCCCTTAACCCTAATCATATCTGCAATCTCTTTTGCCATGTCAAGTAACATGCACAGGTTCTGGGAATTGAGGAGCTATCATCCTGCCCATAAATACAAAACATAAAATGCATATGCACAATTCCATACTGATATAAATAAATGTTTAAATATAATAATAAATAGAGAAGAGAGACAAATCTTTATTATAGAGAATTTCAAATAATAAATGTAGATATACCCCTCTTTAAGAGATAGAGCCTTTTGGAGAGCTGGACTTAATGACTCATTTCTAAAAAATAGAGTATACGTAGGGGGCTATAGTAGAGTGGAGAAGCCTGTCAAATAGTAGCTTAACCAAGTGATCAAAGTTAACATCACCGATTATAAGTCATAGTTACATCATGTGCCCCTGGTATGGTATGTTAAGAAAGCATTTCACTTCTGTGGGTACTCTATTGACCCACAACCTGTCTGCTAAAATAACAATAACAGCTAACATTAATCATGTGCCACTCATTGCTGAAACACTTTACATGTTCTAGTTCATTTAACATTCACAACAGTCCAATATATCCCCATTTTATGAGTGGGGAAACTGGATCAAGTTTATGATCCTAATAAATAGCAGGGTAGGGATTTTAACCAGGGCTGTTTGACAGCAGTGTGGGTGCTCTTTATCATACCACACTGCCTCACTCAGAGATGCAGGAAGTTTGTACAGCTGCTGTGGAAGTGTTGCTCATGCCCAGTATAAGCCTCTTTCCTCCGTCTGGTAAAATATTTCCAGCCACAACCTTTAGTCTGTAATTATTAATATTTTTAACAACAGCTTTATTGAAACAGAGTTCATATGCCATAACAATCTCCATTTTTTTTCAAGATGTTTTTATTTATTTGAAAGAGAGAGGGCATGAACAGGAAGGGCAGAGGCAGAGGGAGAGGGAGAATCTGAAGCAGACTGTGCACTGAGCCTGGAGGAGGCTTGGGGCTCGATCTCATGAGCCTGAGATCACAACATGAGCCAAAACCAAGAGTCCAATGCTTAACTGACTGCACAACTCAGGTACCCCACAATCTCCATTTTTTAAGGTATACAATTATGTGATTTTTAGGATATTAATGGAGTTGTACAAACATCACCCTTATTTCACTTTAGAACATTTCAATCTCCCTTAGAAGAAACTCCACTGCACTCACATTCCCCATACCCCTTCCCCCACAGCTTCTGTCAACCCCTAATCTATTTGTGTCTCCATGGATTCTCCTATACTGGACATTTTATATAAATATAATCATACAATATGTAATCTTTTGTGACTGGCTTTTTTTCACTTAGCATAACGTTTTCAAGATTCATTTGTGTTGTAGTCTATTCATTCAATTTCTATTGCCAAACAATATTCCACTGAATGGATGTACAGCCGAATATTGTTTATTCATTCATCAGTTGATGGGAATTTGAATTGTCCCCACTTTTTGGCTTCTCTGAATAAATCTGCAATGAATATTTACATATAAGTTTCATTTGTCTTGATAGATAACTAGAAATTAAATCATTGGGTCATGCAGTAACTCTTACATTTAACAATTGGTGAACTGCCAAGCTGTTTTTGCCAACATCACACACCATTTCACATTTCTACCAGCAATGTATAAGAGTTCCAATTTATTCATATCTTCACCACTATCATTGTATTTTTGATTATAGTCATCTAGTGGGTACAAAGTGGTATCTTGTTGAGGTTTTGATTTTCATTTCTCTAATAGTCATTAGAGATGTTAAGCATCTTTAAATGTGCTTATTGGCTATATGTATACATTCTTGGGAGAAATGCTTATTCCAAATTTTTGCTAATTTTTAATAGGGTTATTTGGATTTTTATTTTTGGTCCAAGGAGGGGTTCAACATCATTCTTTTGTAAGTGGATACTCTGTTGTCCCATCGTTGTTTGTTGGAAAGACTATTTATTCCCCATTGAATGGTCTTAGAACCCTTGTCAAAAATCAGTTAGCTATAAATGTTAAGTATTTACTTACTGTCTCAATTCTATTCAATTAATTTATATGTCTGTTGTAATCCAATCACCACTTAATGTGATATTAAAAGGTGATAAATATGAAGAGAAAGTACAAGTTCATATAAGTAACCTGTTAATTTCAAGATCCTGTATTTTGAGAAAAAATATTTCATTTTCTACTTTGATATCCATTCCCTGGTTGTTTTTTATTTTTATTTTAGGTGTAGGGTTTTTTTTTTCCCCATGATACTTTTTTTTAGTTCCTATTTAGGCTAATGAATTAGTCCTATTTGGAATATCAGAATAGCTCACTCAATTTATGGGTAGTCATATTACTTAAAAACAGCCATAAAAATACCAAATGGTAATTTCAGACATTTTCACCACTTAAAATTATGCAAAATATATGCAGGTCCACTTGGGTATACCCCTATAATTTACTTAATATAAAACTGGATTGTAATGAAAAGCAAAAAAAAAAAAAAAAGGGTGAGTGCTACTCATGTTATTTATTTTAGTAAGAATGTGAAGGGACATTTGCAAAGTACATTTTTTTTAATGTGGTCAATAATACATGGATTTCTGTCTTGTTCTTATATTTAATGATGAAAGGTAATAATTTACTATATATTCTTTCTTAATTTTAAATGTGGTACCTATAATGTTTATCTAGAAAACAAAGACATTAATAAATATGATGTATAGTTTGCCTACAAATAGATCTTTTGTATTTCCCATGAGAAACATGTGAAAGTTGAAACAAGTCCACACGTGCTTGTGAAGTCCCTTTGACCTGGGATTTCCAATGGCTTTATGCTCTTACAGTAGCTCATGCATGGCTGTTAAAATTTTTTGTTAAATTTTAGCAGACTTTTTCTTACATACTCATATGGTAGTCTGTCCTTTGTCTGCCACAAGTGAAAGAGTACATATACCACACATCTCAAAGAGATGGCTGACCTTTCCCTTCTAGGAATGTGTTTTCCCTAAGACCTCATCTCACTGATGGGTTCAAGGGAAGTTATGATTTTGTACTTTTCTTCTGAATTTTTCTTGTTAGATGGGAGAGATATCCTTTCTAACTTTCTGCATCCTAGACAGAGATAGAATATAGTGATTTTTCAGGGGACTACTGTTTAGAACCACTGTAATAAACAAGTAGAAATATAACCTTGGAATTTGTGCAAACTTAAATATACTTCAAGGATTAGAGTAAAACTTCTATTTATAAAGACATAGCCAAGTGTATCTGAAGAATTTCAGAGGTTGGCAGGGTATAAAATCACAGATTTGTTGTAAAGGAACCTATTAGCCTGATACATGTCCCTACTCAAAACTTCCAAAGACATGCTCTCAAAATTGGGATGATATGCATGCCACACATAATATGGTCTATACATTTTTCTTTGTCTGGCCTTTATTTCTTCTTAAGCTATCCATGACTTTCCCTATTCTGATTAAGACACACTTTTCTATTTGCTCTTCAACCACACCTCAGGGCAACTGTAGTATCAACTACAGTATTTGCTCCCTCTTTTTGGAACTCTCACTGGACTACGCTATGAATCCCATTTTCCAGAGATGTCTGTCTTAACTACTTTCTAAAATAAAATAAATGAAATAAAATGAAACAAAATGAAGTGAAGTAATGGAAAAAGGAAAGGAAATGCCTTCATTCCCTAGATTCTCATATTCTTCCCCTGACTTAATTGTTCTTCATAGTTCCCATCCTCCAAAACCATTATTTATTTACTTTTGACCTCTGAATTGCCCTAGCATAGAATATTGTCAGTTAACATTTATTTACTAAACGTATGAATTGTTTATTTATACATATAATAATAGTCATATAATATAGTCATATAATATGACTATGTTAATGAAAAATAAGTCAAGGATTAAAATACTATCAAAAGTTTACAATAAATTGAAATTTTCTAGTGTCACTCTATGGTGGTAATACATCACTGAATATTCTGAGCAAATCCTCTAAATGGGGCGGGAGATTCCTTGATATTATCAGGTAATTTTTTTTCTTTTAGTTTTACAGGAAATGAAATAAATTATTGGAATATTAATATGACCTTTCAACAAAGTACACAATGATATAAATGTTTTTGCTAAGAGATGCTTATTATAAGCAAGAATAAATATATAGTGTCTAAAGGTCTTTTTTTTCTCTCTCACAAAGTCATGTTTGCATGAGAATTGTGATAGACTGATTATCTTTCCACTACCCATCAATTTATTCACCCAAACATCCACCCATCTATCCATCTGGTTAGCTATCCATTTAGCTATTGACCAAGATGGCTATAATATTCCCTTCAGCTTAGCTAAATTTTAGACTATTTTCTTTATGACTATAGTCCCCTGACCTTCTTTTTCTTAGAGCATTTATTTTAAAAAATTTGCAATTGTAAATTCTTTCTTACCCCTTTGAGATGTAAATCTCCTCCCAGTCTCTTGCCAATTTTATAACCAAGGAAAATCTTTCTCCAGGACCTGGGAGCCCTGCATTCAAAATGTAATCATCAAGAAAAGTAATGCCCCTGTCTCCTCTCTGCGGCAAGATAGGAACCTAACTTAAATTAATGTCAATTAGCAAGTACAGATGGCTTAATCACATTGACCAACCTCCCCACTAATATCTTCCAGTACATTTCCACTAGCTCACTTTAACATTTAAAAACTCTCCTGCCATTTGTTGCAGAGAAGTTGAGTTCAGTCTCTCTCCTGTATTGTAACAGTGTTAAATAAAATCTTCCTTGCCTGTTTAACTAGTCCAGTGCAATTTTTCTATGATACTCTCCATCTAGCACTTGACAGAGACTGCCTAGGTTTGAATCCAGATGCCACCATTTAAAGGCTATGTCACTTTAAGTAATATTTTAACCTCTCAGTAATAAATTCACTCATCCATAAAATAGAGAAATAATGCATCTGTTTCAAAGATCTGTTAAGAAAAGTTAATGTAGTAATATAATGTGCTTATATCAGAAACTATGATAAGAGATAAACCTTAACTATTTATGAAACTTTCCAATCTCAAATAAAGTAAAATATTTATTTAGATGTCATTCTGGGCCTTCGTTTCTCCCAACTTAAGTAATGAGAAAAGTATGATGACTTCTTGAGGCGGTATTGTTATTCTCACTCTCCAACAGGGTAGTCATCTTGTCATAATTGCAGATCCTCAGACAAAAGCCTCAAGAAATCACAACTCATTTTCATCTTCATTACGTGTCTTCAGGGTCCCCAGAGAGCAGGGATTTAGAAATTTTGGGAGGTATTCAATGAAGATTATATCTAGTACATCTAGTATATAGAAAATAAAAAGAAAATACAATTTTAACTATATCCAAATTCCTTCCTTTTTCTTTGTGTTTACAACGAAAGGAGGTCTGGAGTTAGAGACTCCCCCCCCCCCCTTTTTTTTAATCCCAAACATATGTCTTACTTAAAATCAGTATATGGAGATAAATACTCAAAGGACACAATAAGAGATGATTAAGGAAAAGGGGATCCTATAGCTTGCTGCGAAATAGCAAATGCTTTTGGGTTAACATGCTATAAGGAGATCAAAATGAAGTCTATGTCTGAAACCATGTCACCATATAATTTCTACACATACAGTCCCTTACAGCAGTGTTTTGTTTCTGCTGATAATATCTACAGAATTGGACTTCTCTTACATTTCAGGACTGTGATACTGTTGGCAGTACAGAGACATAACTTTTTAGAGTTCTTTCCTCATTCTTTTCTTTTTAATAAAAATTATGAAATTTGTTTGAGAGTCTAGATTTTTTTAATGATGTGTTTATTTTTGCTTAAATATTTTGGTACACTGACTACAGGGTTTATGATTACTTCATCATTCTGTAGCAAATGTAACATCCATTTTCTGGTCGACATTTTCTGTTGAATTCAACTGTCTGTTTAAATTATACAGTGTCCAAAGTCCTTTTCCGAAAATCCAAATTTATTTGAAAAATATTCATGTTTAGATAGCCATTCACACAATATCCATATACACAACATAGATTTTGGGAATGAAAATAGCCAGTGTATTAAAAGTTGTTGCCTTAAATTTACTATGTATAAATCCTACCAAAGAATTTTAGAGCAAAACAGTTCATGAGTATCTATTTTCTCTCTAATGGCAAGCAACAAGATATATTTCCTTCCAACCTCATCAGATATTTGACCAACACAAAAGGATTGACTTACAAAGTTTATTTCATGGAGGGAATAGAAAACTTGCAATTTTTGTCATGCAAATACAATAGAAAAACTACTGAGTCCCTTGTCAGTTGATTATATCTAAGGCTTCCCAACCTTTGTAGGACAGTTATTTTTAAACGGTCTATATGGAATCTGCAACTGGCATTGACATTTTCAGGTCTTTGTTTGTTTTCCCATTTGAATCCTCAAGGATATGCGGTAGCTTGCTGGGCATTTGGTTAGTCAAGTGTTATTGTTGGCCTCTGTTTCAGTGTTTCACTGAGGGATTTTCATCCTAATCAAAATAAATAGGCTGTTTCATACCGAAAGTGATCTTATTGACAGATCCTAAAAATGTTAAATGAGCAACCTATCTTAGAAATGTTGTGTTCTAATTTAAAATCATTACAGCACTGGAGCCTTGACATGAAGTTATTTGTTATAATTTCTTATTTGGTTAGTGTAAGCTACTCCATGTATTTATTGTTTGATTTTGGCCTTATTTATAATTATTAGCACAATAGTTACATTTATATTTACAACTTTAGTCTGAAAAAATATAGCACAAATGAAAATTATTTCTATTTTATTATTTGACTTCACAGTTGCTAAATTGGTACTTAGGTATTTTAGTATTCTTCAGCCATGAGTTTTTCAATAATTTCTATAACATCACATTTATTATATATAGTTTTTTTCTAGACATGTAAGGACAAAGGTATTTGGTTTCTTTGTAATTCAAACTTGCCCCCCAGCCCCCTCCGAACTCCAAGCATACAAGAAGCAACAGCAACAAAACACTACCAAGAAAAGTCTTTTGAAAATTATTTTGTATGTTAACTGTTCAAGATTTCACTATAAGTATTATATTCATTATTAAGAAAGTAGTTAAAGGACAGCTATATTTAAAAGTATATACATTATCTAAAATATGCCATATTTTTTTCTAGGAAATATGTGCTATTTCTTCTGTGATTGAAACAATTTCTTCATTTGAGAGTATATTATAGTGATTAGGGGTGCACAGTCTAGGAAAAAACCATGTGGGTTTGAATCCCAGCATTCTCTCTCACTGTAGTTTTTGACATGTTGCAAAAACAATAATAAAACCTATTTCATAGTGTTGATATAAGGAGTAAGTAAATTTATGTAAACATACTTGGAATAGTGTTTGGCATATATAAAACACGATGTTCATATGACATTATTACTGTCATCTCATTTTGACTTGACATCTTTGTTCAGCTGACATTGTGGAAAACCTGTAGCATTAGCTTTCTTCTTCATTCTGTAAAAAGAATAAAAAGTGAAAGAAAGGAAGAGGAGAAGAAAAAAGGAAGGAATTCTTTTTTTTGTGAATTTCATATAGCTGGAATCACACAGGATGTAGCCTTTTCAATCAGGCTTCTTTCACCTACCAATATGTATTCAAGTTTCCTTCATGTCTTTGTATGACTTGATGCCTCATATCTTTTATCACCGAATAGTGTTCCATTGTATGAATGTACCATTGTTTGTTAAAAGGACATCTTGGTTGCATCTAATTCTTGGTAATTATGAATAAAGCTGCTATAAATATCAGTGTGCAAGTTTTTGTGTCGACATATGTTTTCAATTCATTTTGGTAAATATCTAGGAGCATAATTGCTAGGTTGTATGGTAAGGCTGTTTTCTTTTTTTTGATTTTTTAAATTTATTTTTGCTTTTTTTTCTGTTTTATCTATTTATTTGATTTATTTTTTTTGTTATTATGTTCAATTGCCAAGCTGTCTTCTAAAGCGGCTTTATAATTTGCATCCCCAGAAAGCAAACAACAGTGAGACTTCCTGTTGCTTCATTTCGCCATCAGCATTTGGTGTTGCCACTGTTTGGTATTTTAGTGTAGTTATATATTATTTCCTAATTACATACAATATTGATATTGAAAATTTTTACGTGGGTATATTTGCCACCTACATATCTTCTTTAGTGAGGTGCCTATTAAGATGGTTGCCAGAGGGGAGCAGGGTATTGGCAAAATGGGTGAAGGGGAGTGGGAGATACAGGCTTTCAGTTTTGGAGTGAAGAAGTCATGGGAATAAAAGGCACAGCATAAGAAATATAGTCAATGACGTAATTGTGTTGTTTGGTGACAGATGGTAGCTACATCTGTGGTGAACACAGCATAATGTATACAGATGTTAAAGCACTATGTTGTACACCTGAAACTAATGTAACATTGTATGTCAACTATATTCAAATAAAAAAATTAAAAAGATATTTTGAGTTATTTGCTTTCTTATTATTGAGTTCCAAGTGTTCATGTGTATTTTAGGTCCAAGTCTTTTCTGAGTTATATGCATTGAAAATATTTCTCCCATTCTGTGGCTGTTCTTTCCATTCTTGTAACAGTGTCCTTACACAATAATATTGTCTGAAACCTCACTGTCAAATCCAAGGCCACTTAGATTTTCTACTGTTATATTACAGATGAGTCATAGATTTATATTTACATTTATGATCCATTTTGAGTTATTTTTTGTGAAAGTATAACGTTTGTGTCTGGATTCATTTTTCTTGTATTTGGATGCCCAGTTGTTCCAGCACTGTTTGTTGAAAATACTGTCCTTTCTCTACTAGGATGCCATTGATAATTTGTCAAAGATCAGTTGACTATCTCTGTGTATGCCTATTTCTGGACACAAATCTTTTCCCTTGATTTAATTAGTCTGATATGTCACCAATACCACACTGTCTTGATTACTGTAGCTTTATAGTAAGTCTTGAAGTTGGGTGGTATCAGTTCTCCAGCTTCATTCTTTTCCTTCAATATTGTGTTTGCTATTTTGGGACTTTTGCTTTTCCACAGAAATGTTAGAATCCATTTGTTTATAAACACAAAGTGAAAGTTGCTGGGATTTTGACTGGGATTGCTTTGAGTTTGTTGATCAAGTTGGGAAGACCTGTTTACAGATCAAGTTTTAGAAGGACTGAGATCTTAGCAATAATGTCTTTTTTTTTTTAAGATTATATTTATTCATTTGACAGAGATGGAGACAGCCATCAAGAGAGGGAACACAAGCAGGGGGAGTGGGAGAGGAAGAAGCAGGCTCCCAGCAGAGGAGCCTGATGTGGGGCTCGATCCCAGAATGCCAGGATCATGCCCTGAGCCAAAGGCAGACGCTTAACGACTGAGCCACCCAGGAGCCCCTTAGCAATAATGTCTTCTTAACCACAAACAGGTAAAATGTCAAGTCCTTCTTTGATTACTTGCATCAATTCTGCAGCTTTCCTTATAGATCTTGAAAATATTTTATTAGATCTGTATCTAAGAGTTGTAATTTTTGGGGTGTTAATTAAAAGGCTCTTATACTTTTAGCTTCAAATTCTAATTCTTCATTGTTTATATATAGGAAAACAATTTGTTAACCATTTATCTTACAACCTTGGTATAAAGGCTTTTAGTTAAAAGAGATTTTTTTGGTCAAGTCTTTGGTACTTAGTACATTGATATTCATGCCATCTGTGAACACAGAGATTTATTTTTCCTTCCTAATCTGTATACATTTCCTTATTTTGTCTTAATTTGTAAGCTAGAAGATCCAGTAAAATATAATGTCAAAAAATAATAAAGGATGTGTCTGCCTCTCCTCTGTTTGTACTCTGCCTTGACCTTCTTGTGTGGACATCAGGGTATGCCAGGTACTTATTTTGGGACCTGTGAGTAATAAACTTCTGTATTTCAGTTGCTCTTGTGGTTTGTTGTTGAACCACAACTCACCATCCAGCACCCTGTGCTCCACTTAACAAGTGTTAATTTGACAAATTCATAACAAACAGTTTTTTAATTTATTTTTCTATTTTCAATTTCATTGATTTCCATCCTGATTTTTGTTATTTACTTTCTTCTGCTAACTTTGAATTTAATTTGCTCTTCCTTTTCTTATTTCATGATGTGGAAGCTTAAATAGTTGGTTTTAGATCTTTCTTCTTTCAAATATATGCATTCAATGCTGTAAATTTCCCTCTAAGCACTGCTTTTCCTGCATCTCACAAATTTTGACAATTTGTATTTTCATATTAATGTAGTTCAAAATATTTTAAAATTCCTCTTAAGACTTCTTTTTTGACCCATGTGTTATTTAGAAGTGTGATGTTAATCTCAAAATGCTTGGGTTTACCAGCTGTCTTTCTATTATTAACTTCTCTTTAACTCCACATGGTCTAAGTGCATACTTTATATCATATCTATTCTTTTCAATGAATTAAGATGTGTTTTGTAGTCCAGAATGTTGTCCCTCTTGGTAAATTTTCAATGTGAGCTTGAGAAGAATGTGGATTGAATGAAGTGTTTTTAAATGTCAATTAGATCCATTTAGGCTGCTCAGTTCAAGTATATCCTAACTGATTTTCTGTCTGCTGGCTCGGTCAATGATTGTTAGAGAGCTGTTGAAGTACCCAACTATAGGAGTAGATTTGTTTATTTTTCCCTGTAGTTCTATCATTTTTGCTTTGGGTATTTTGATGTTGTGTTATTATGTGCATATAAGTTAAAGATTTTTATATATTTTTTTATCATCATGTGATGCCCCTCTTTATCCCACAATGAATTTTCTATTTGCCCAACAGCTTATATTTTTAAATAATTCAAATATTTCATATGTTTAGAAAACAGACTGATAGAACCATATACTTATTTGTACAGATTAATTCATGAAATAATACATTTAGTTTGAAGTCTGTATTAAAGAACCTCCACAGTTCCAAATTTCAAATTTGAGTGTGAACATAAAAATATTATTTTGTTATTACTGAAATGTATGATATAAGTTAAATTAGTGAAGAAGCAGGAAGGGAAGAAAGAAAAGGGGAAGAAGGTAATTTTCCTTGTTTTGAACTTTGCTTTATCTGAAAGTAGTATAGCTACTCCAGCTTTCTTTCTTTTTTTTTTTAATGTTTTTTTATTATATTATGTTAGTCACCATCCAGTACATCCCTGGTTTTTTATGTAAAGTTTGATGATTCATTAGTTGCGTATAACACCCAATGCACCATGAAATACGTGCCCTCCTTACTACCCATCACCAGCCTATCCCATTCCCCCACCCCCCTCCTCTCTGAAGCCCTCAGTTTGTTTCTCAGAGTCCATAGTCTCTCATGCTTCATTCCCCCTTCTGATTACCCCCCCTTTCTTTATCCCTTTCTTCCCCTACCGATCTTCCTAGTTCTTATGTTCCATAGATGAGAGAAACCACATGATAATTGTCTTTCTCTGCTTGACTTATTTCACTTAGCATTATCTACTCCAGTGCCATCCACGTTGCAGCAAATGTTGGGAAATCGTTCTTTTTGATAGCTGTGTAATATTCCATTGTATATATGGACCACATCTTCTTAATCCAGTCATCTGTTGAAGGGCATCTTGGCTCCTTCCACGATTTAGCTATTGTGGACAAAGCTGCTATGAACATTGGGGTGCATATGGCCCTTCTCTTCACTATGTCTGTATCTTTGGGGTAAATACCCAGTAGTGCAATGGCTGGATTATAGGGTAGCTCAATTTTTAACTTTTTAAGGGACCTCCACACTGTTTTCCAGAGTGGCTGTACCAACTTGCATTCCCACCAACAATGTAGGAGGGATCCCCTTTCTCCACATCCTCTCCATCAATTGTTGTTTCTTGCCTTGTCATTTTTTTGCCATTCTAACTGGCATAAGGTGGTATCTTAGTGTGGTTTTGATTTGAATTTCCCTGATGGCTAATGATTTTGAACATTTTTTCATGTGTCTGTTAGCCATTTGTATGTCTTCATTGGAAAAGTGTCTGTTCATATCTTCTCATTTTGTGATTTGTTTATTTGTTTCTCGCATTTTGAGTTTGAGAAGTTCTTTGTAGATCTTGGATTCCAGCTTTCTTTTGATTAATTTTAGCAGCATATACCTTTCTCCATCCCTTTACTTTAAATGTGTGTCTAAATATTTAAAGTGATTTCTTGTAGACAATATAGTGTTATTTTTTTATCCTTCAGACAAATTGTCTTCTAGTAGATGCATTTAGATAAATAAACTTTAAAGTATTACTGATATAGTTATCTTACTATCTTATCTTACTATCTACCATATTTGTAAATGTTTTCTATTTCTCTTTTTCTCTCTTTGTCTTCCACTCTTTTTCTGTCTTCTCTGTTTTACTTAATATTTTCTGATTACATTTTCTCTTCTCTCTTATCAATTATATTTCTTTTGAAAAAATTTTATTAGTGTTTGCCCTAAAGTTTGCAATACATATTTAAAACTAATGTAGGTTCACTTTCAAAGAACACTATACCACTTCATGGGTAGAATGAGTAACTTAGCATATTTCCAATTCTTCCCTCCCAACCACATACAACATTTCTGTCATTCATGTCACTCATTCAAATGTTATAAGCAACAAATATATTGTCCCTGTAATAATTTCAAACACTCTGTTATCTTTTAGGTCAATTAAGAATAAGAAAAAAATATTTTATTTTACTTTCATGTATTCCTTCTCCAGTGCTTATTCTTTCTTTATGTCTATTATATTTCTTTTCCCTACTCTGAAAATCTTTTAACATTTCTTGCAAGGCAGATTTAGTAGCAAAATTTCCCTCAATTTTGTCTAAAGGAGTGTTTATTTCTTCTTCATTTAGGTATTCATGAAGGATAATTTTATGGGATACAGAATTCTATTTTTTTCTTCCCTTTCAACTCTTTAAGTATTTCATTCAATTTTCTTCTTGATTGCATGGTTAGTAAAGTGACATTTGATGTAATTCTTATCTTGTTTCTTAGTAGGTAAGACATGAATTTCCTCTGGCTTCTTTCAAGATTTTCTTTTTGTCTTTTATTTTCTGCAGTTTGAATATGGTATGCCTAGATGTAGATTTTTTTTTTTTTTTTTTTGTATTTATCCTGTTTGGTGTTCTCTGAGCTCACTGGATCAGTGCTTACTGTCTGTAATTGATTTTGGAAAATTTTCAGCTATTATTACCTCAAACACTCTTCCATTTCTTTCCCTCTTTCTTTCCTTCTAGTATTCCCATTACATGTTTTCCACATTTTGTAATTGTACCACAGTTCTTAGATTTTATGCCACCCTTTTTTTTTTTTCTTTTTCCATTTCAGTTTTTGAAGTTTCTATTGACATATCTTCAGATTCACTGATTCTTTACTTGGCCATGTTTAGTCTGCTTATAAAAAAAATTAAAGACATTCTTCATTTCATTTACAGTGTTTTTCATTTCTAGAATTTTATTTTGATTCTTTGTTAGAGATTCCATCTCTCTGCTTATATTATCCATCTGTTCTTGCATGGTGTCTACTTTTTGCATTAAGGCCCTTAACATATTAACCATAGTTGTTTTAAATTTCTGGTGTGATAATTCCAAAAATGTCTGCTATATCTGAGTCTGGTTCTAAGGCTTGATTTGTCTTTTTTGACTGTGTTTTTTGCCTTTTAGCATGCCTTGCAAATTTCGTTGAAGACTGGACATGTCATATTAGGCAAAGGAAACCGATGTAGATAGGCCTTTACTGTGAAGTTTCATGTTTATCTGGCTAGGAATTAGATGGTATTTACTGTTTGCTGCAGCTGTGCTGTCAGAGACTAAAATTTCCTATAGTTGCCCTGTTTGAGTCTCCCCTGCTGTCTTTGGACATACCTAGAGCCCACTTAAAAACCCTGAGTCTTACAGTTCTTTTGGCTGTAATCTCCTGCTGTTACACAGGAGCCTTATTAATGTCATGGAAAGCTGTTGGGGGAGAGGAAGTGTTCTGTAGTCCTATGATTAGATCTCAGTCTTTGGCGAACCTGTATTTTCCTTCCCCCATGTCAAAGGCTAAAGGGGGCTAGATTTGGGTGTTTCCCTTTACTCTTGTTGGTGATCCTTTGGTAAAACCCCTGTCAGTTAGGCTTAGGTAAAATAGTTTCAGGCAGGCTTTGGTTTTTTGTTTGTTTGTTTGTTTGTTTGTTTGTTTGTTTTGAAAGATATTATTTATTTATTTGACAGAGAGCGAGAGAGAGCCAGAGAGCACAAGCTGGGGGGGGGGGTGTGGCGGGGGACAGCAGAGGGAGCAGGAGAAGCAGGCTCCCCGCTGACCAGGGAGCCCATGTGGGGCTCAATCCCAGGACCCTGAGATCATGACCTGAGCTGAAGGCAGACACTTAACCGCTTAACCATCTGAGCCACCCAGGCGCCCCTCAGGCAGGCTTTGTTAAGAACAGCTAGCTCTGGCACATTTCAGAATTGTTACTTTTTCCTTTTCCCTGCTGGAAGCATGACAGGGTATCTCTTTGATTTTTACAGTGAAAAACTGCTAGGGTCCCTGGAGGTAAAGTTCAAGGAAGTGTGAGTCTTCAGACTGGTCCCCCTCAGAGTTTTTAACTCTCAAGCTAGCCCATGTTGAACCTCCAGGAGTTTGTCAGTTATAGCTTAAAGTATTCCTATTGATGCTGGTTTTACCTACAGACTTCTGTTCCTGGAATTATGATTCTCTGTAACCACCTATCTCTTCAGTTTGGGGGCAAAAATTGCCTTTGTCCTCCATTCTCTGAAAGACCTGAGAAAAGTTGATTTTCTGTTCATTGAGTTTTATTCTTCTTGTGAGAATGAGAGAGATGATTCCAAGCTCTTTACATGTTGGACTGGAAACTGGAAGTCTTTTAATTACTAAGCATGAATAAGTGATATTTCTATAAGAAATAATTTCATTTACATAATAAAATAATAATATATCAAAGGTTGTTAGAAATTTTGAGATCCTTTAATCTAACACATTCATTGTATACATCAGAAAATGTAAGCATAGTTCCCATAAAACTACACTTAAAAACTTGGTACCTTGAGTCCTCACTCAGGACTCTTTTCTCCTCATGCATAAATGAAATAAAGCAGATAGGTGAAAGGATAGAAAACATGTGAAACCCTGATATGTATTCTTATTGCTTTTCTATCTGAAACAGAACGTTTTAGAGGAAAGACAGAGCAACTCTGAATCCAAGGGAACTATCAGGGAGAAGGTGGAATGAATTGGTTGCATCAGTGTAATTATAAAAATGGTTGGGTGCAGGGCTTTCAAATGGGGTCAGCTTATTCTCTTTGTCTTTATACAAGATGGACAAAAGAGAAAGGAGTTGACAATTCCCAAGAACTCAGCGTACTTAAATGTCACTTAATGAACTGACTGGCATTTGACTGAAGAATCTGAAAAATTAAGTGAGGAGGCTAAACCTGATGAGTGGAAGAGAAGTATTGCTCTGGGTTAGAGGTAACAATAGCTTATTAAACTTAAAAAAAAGATAGAAAAATGTGCAATCTGTGTTTGAATAACCTGGTCCCTGACATTCTTAAGAGGAAAGGTTGTTTCATCTGGCTTTACATTTTTATTATGCATTTTATCTTAGGGAGTATAGCACATCTAATTAATGTACCATGATAAATGGAGTTTCTGTATCATTAGAACCCACTTATAAAGAATGAAAAGGGACCTCCATGTGCAAACACAGAAAAGTTAATCCCTAGCTATCAAAGGTTCATCTCCTGCAAAGTCATTTCACTTTGCTCATACATTTAATAGGAATCATTTATATAATATTCAGGCAAAGGGAGAGAAACTGCAAAAAAAAAAGTTTTAATTGAGTTATTCAGCCATCAATTCAGGCTTGTCAGATTGTAAGAAGAGAAATTGAGATAGAAATCCTGTGAGAGGAATTCCTACTTAAAAAAAAAAAAAAGCCTAGAAAAACCCAAGTGGATCTTTTCACTGTTCTGAGATGGGGAGGAAACTTGCCAATTATTGTAATTTTTAGAAAAGTGAAACTTTCAGAGGCATTCTATTATACTTAGATTTCTGGGAGCCAGATTCTTCAGTCTCTAATCTATACAACATTTTTAATATACTTACCTTAACAATGACCTTTTCGAAAGAATTATTTGATACAGAGAAATAGAGGTTGAAGGCAACCTAAGATGTATATTTGCAGATTTTACCTTAGAAGTATTTTTTATTAGTCACTATATGAAAGATATTTCCAAGAATTCATTATGGGGAAACTTTAAGATAATTTACATTCATCAAAGAGAAGGTGATTTAAAAGGCTGATTGAATTCTCTGTGGATAGAAGGCATAAAAAGTCTTCAGCTGCCATACCCTTGCAAGTTTACAAGCTGAAACTTTATTGCCTCAAAAGACACTTAACATAAAACACACCAGCCATATTGACTAATTTGCTGGTCTATATGATACACTTCTCTTATCTTTCTCTATCACTGCTGCTTATCCAGTTGAAATTCCCTTTTTAACATTGTAACTGCATTTGGAAGTCAAACCAACCAATAGAATTCCACTATGCTTGTGTGGTAGAGATGATGGACTAGAGAATTCTCTATTGTACAAATCTGAATAAAGAACAAACATGCTACATCACATGAGATTTTTATACATTTCTTAGAACTTTTTAATAGGCATTGATAAATTGATTATGTAAAATGGAAGAACATTGGTAAAAGATAAGGAATATTTCAGGCTATGGAAATTGAGGTGTTTAGCCTAAATGTTTAAGTTGTATATAAAAAGTAGAATGTTATTGATGAATTCAAAACCAGAAATCTAAGATTGAATAAGCATTATTGTGTGGTTCTCTGCTTTAAGTTATCATTTTAATTCATTGTTCCCCCTTTAACTGGACAATGTTATATAAGGAAGGATCACAGAATTAGGAGTCAAGAACTATCTCTAATGTAGCTTCTAATGTATGTGACTCTATGGATTAAAAATGAGCATGTTATTAAATGAGACCTCTGCTACCACTTTTAAATTTTTTAAAAATAATATATCCCTTTATAAAGTAAACTTACACATAAAGTAAATGTTCTAGGTCTTTCAATCTCCTCATATATCCTATAAACATATGTATGTGACACATCAATAAAATCATATTTATATAAATCCCTATGCCTGTAGTGCTATTGTAGGTAACATGCTTCTTCTAAGATGATATCAATGTCTTTTAGTCTACACACTTTTTCATCTCAACCTAGTGGACTCAGTGCTGTCCTCTTGACTAGAAATTACTATGAAACACCTTTCCGTTAACCGTTTTTTTAAAAGATTTTATTTATTTATTTGACACAGAGAGAAGGGGAGGAGAGCAAGCACAATCACGGGGAGTAGCAGGCAGAGGGAGAAGCAGGCTCCCTACTGAGCAAGCAGCCAGATGTGGGGCTCCATCCCAGGGACCCGAGCCTAAGGCAGCCGCTTAACAGACTGAGCCACCCAGGTGCCCTATTAATCAGTTTGCTTAAAAAAGAAAAAGTTATTTAAATCATTATTTAATACATTGAGCATTATTTTCTGAGTAGTGTCTATGTACCAGGCACTATTTCAGGCATTGGGGATATAAAAGAGACAAACTCTATTTCTTGGTAAACCTTTAAGTGAAACTCCACTTTCCATCTCAGAATTCCCCACTTCTTGCTTTTTATTTATTTATTTTTTAAGATTTTAGTTATTTATTTTGTGAGAGAGAGGGCGCATGAGTGGGGGGAGGGGCAGAAGGAGAGAGAGATTCTCAAGCAGACTCCACACTGAGCCCGAAGCCCAATGGGACAGGGGATGTGCTTCTTCATCTTACAACAGTGAGATCATGACCTGAGCCAAAATCGAGAGTCAGACGCTTAACCAACTGAGCCACCCAGACACCCCCTACTTCTTACTTTTTAAAGCATATAAGTGTTAGAATCTGAGATTCAGTGGGAAGAAAGTAGTGGAGTAAAGGATGATCAAATTCTGCATATATTTATTTAATTTTTGGATGTACTTTATTAGACTGTAAGTTTCTTAAGACATGGTCATACCTTATTCAAGTGTCAAGCATAGAATACCTTGCATATAATGAATGTTGTTGAATACTGAGTTTATGAGAGAATGAGTGGATGAAACTGACATAGCATTCTCTTAATGAGATAAGGGAAGAAATTATGAAGACAATCTTGGTCACATAGTTGAAGTAGGAATATAGTTACATTTAAACTTGTATTATTAAAGATAAATGCCACAAAGTCCTACACCATCTGAAAGTTTTAGAGTAAGATATTAAAATCAGATATATACAAAAGATGTTTACTGAAATGTAAGCTCATGAGACAGGATAGTTTTATCTATTGGCCTGTATTATAGCCCTTACCTTTCAGAAATACGTGGACCATATAGGAACCTACAAAATGTTTATTGAATGAATGGATGAATAACTGAATGATTGGTATAATAAGTATTAACTGTCTTTCCCATCTTACTTAATGGAATTAATAACTCTCAATAAATTTATAAAATTCCTGTAGCTACTTACAGTGTAAGGAGATGTCTACAGTTGCTTTTGTAAAAAGAAGCCTCTTATAACTCAGAGCACTTATGTTTTTATATTAATTTGGAGTTCATATTTAATTCTTATTTATTTTTTATACAGGTGCCATGTTATATATGTCATATAGTTTACAATTTGGAGTTATCCTTTGTTTATTGCAGTTCCTCAAACACACAACTGATTATTTAATTGAAAAGAATTCTGGAATCATCTATAATGAATAGCTTGCATTTTAAAATCCAAATTCCTACTATAGCCTTCCAAGGGTGCAGAAAAGTCACTGAAACATGTTCACATGTTGAGAAAATAGACTGATATATTTATGTATATAGGTTAATTCATGAAATAATAAATTTACTTTGAAATCTCTGGTGAGGGATCTCCACAGGCCAAATTTCAAATTTGGCCTATAAATCTAAAGAAGAAGAAGAAGAAGCAGCAGAAGCAGAAGCAGAAGTGAGAACAAGAACAGCAGAGGAAAAGGAAGAAAAAGGAGGAGGGAGAGGAGCCGGGAGAGGAGAGAGAGGAAGGATAGAGAAAGGGAAAAAGGGAAGAAGAAGAAATATAATCTAAAGCTAGAGTACATGAGAGACTTGATCATAGTGTTTTGCCTATGCTCATCGTGTTTAATCTGCCATTTTGATATTTGTTTTGGTTCTGTTTCCTCTGGTTCTCTTTTTTGCTGCTTCTCTTTTCTTCCTTCTTGCAGTTTATTTAAACATTTTTTAAATTTCATCTTGACTTATTTGTCATGTATTTGATTGTTTCTGTGTATATTTTCATAGTGGTTTTTCTGACAATATACATGACTTACCATTGTCTACTGCTATCAACATCTTACTAATTCTAGTAATTAGTACTAATTTAAACCCATTTACCATCACCGCTGTTATATGTCATTTTCTTAAGTATTAACTGGTATTATCTTTTATTCAACTATATTGTGATTTATAAAAAGATGATAAAGATTACATATGCATGTATCTATATTGCAGGTCTTTCTATTCTTTTTATTTTTATCACTCCACAATTATTCTCTTTTATCATATTATTTCTGTTTAAAGAATTTCCTTCTGAAACAACAAATATTGGAGAGGATGTGGAGAAAGTGGATCCCTCTTACACTGTTGGTGGGAATGCAAGTTCGTACAGCCACTCTGGAAAACAGTGTGGAGGTCCCTTAAAAAGTTAAAAATTGAGCTACCCTATGATACAGCAATTGCACTACTAGGTATTTATCCCAAAGATACAGACGTAGTGAAGAGAAGGGCCATATGCACCCCAATGTTCATAGCAGCATTGTCCACAATAGCTAAATTGTGGAAGGAGCCGAGATGCCCTTCAACAGATGACTGGATTAAGAAGATGTGGTCCATATATACAATGGAATATTACTCAGCCATCAGAAAGAACGATTACACAACATTTGCAGCAACATGGACGGACTGGAGGAGATTATGCTAAGTGAAATAAGTCAAGCAGAGAAAGACAATTATCATATAGTTTCACTCATTTATGGAACATAAGAAATAGGAAGATCGGTAGGAGAAGGGAAGAATGAAGGGGAGGGTAAACAGAAGGGAGAATGAACCATGAGAGACTGTGGACTCTGGGAAACAAACTGAAGGCTTCAGAGGGGAGGGGAGTGGGGGGTTGGGATAGGCCGGTGATGGGTATTAAGGAGGGCACATATTGCATGGTGCACTGGGTGTTATACGCAAATAATGAATCATGGAACATTGTATCAAAAACTGGGGATGTACTGTATGGTGACAAATATAACAAAATAAAAATTATAAATTAAAAAAAAAAAAAAAGCTTGAATGGGTTTTTAGCCAGACCAGCATTGAATCCTGGGATGTAAAGTTTGAAGGAGTATCAGGGCTCTAACTTCCTCATTTTACAGAAGGGGATAATGAGGCCTCAAGAGATTAAAACCTTTTTTAGTTACTGAGTTAGGAACACACCCAGGCTTCTTGACTCCAAGTCTCATGCCTTTAGCATAAATTTAAACTAAGGATTTTGTCTTGTATTGTTTGGGGTGGATGAGGTTTGGGTATAAGAGGAGCTGACAGTAGTTTTTATTTTTTATCCATGCAATTTAATAAATTAAAAGTTTTATAGGTATAACTTTCCTGTATTATTTAAATTGACCAGAGGACAAAAAAGAGATTTATATTCTCTCAGCACTCACCACTCATATAGTAAAAGTAATTTAAGTGGCATGATCTGAGTAACTTGAAGGACAGACTCAATCCTGCCCATCAGGTGCGGTTGGAATACATGTAAGTTTATCAGGTGGCTGTCAGTTCTGCCACGCAGGAGGTGTGCAACTCTGCAGAAGCCACTCAAGTTTCCCGTAACTCTTTACACTGTTGGTCAAAAAAATAAATAAAAACAAAAAAAAGAATAAAGAATTTCCTTCTTTAATGGAGCCATCTTTCAATCTTTAAGGGTAGATCCATTAGTGACAATTTTTTTAGTTTTCCTTTGTCAGAGAATGTCTTCATTTCCCTTTCACTCTTGAAAGATCATTTTGCCAAACATAGCATTCACTATTGACAAAAATGTTCTTTTGGCATGTGAAAAATGTTGTGCTACTTCCTTCTTGTCACTATGGTTTCAGATGAGAAATCTGCTGTCATTTGAATTGGTATTCCCCTTATAGGTAATGTGTCATCTCTCTATAGCTACTTTCAGGGAATTTCTATCCCTTTCACTCGAAAATATTTAATTACAGTGTGTCATATTTATCCTTTTGGGGTTCATTCTGCTACTTTGATATGTAGGATTCTATCTTTTGCCAAATTTGAGAAATTTTCAGCCATTATTCTAATACTCTTTCAGTTCTACCTTCTTCCTCTCCAGAGATGAAAATGATACAATGTTGGACCTTTTATTATTGCCCAAAGTCTCCTGAGATCCTGTCAATCTTTTTCAGTCTATTTGTGTGAAAGTCTATTTTCTCTTTGTAGTTTAGTTTGGATAAATTTTATTGGTCTCAAATTCACCAATTCTATCCCTCCATTGTTTTCATTATGCTATTGAGTGCATTCAATGAGATTTTTTTTCTATTATTATAGTTTTCAGTTCTTTATTTTTGTAACTTCAATTTCTTAGCTCAGATTTCCTTTTTTTATTTGTTGCAATAGAATTTTCAACTGATTGTTGAAGCAGTTTTATGATTTTTGCTTTAAAACCCTTGTCAGATAATCCTAATGTCTAGGTAATTTATCTACTTTGTATCAATTCATTGTCTTTTTTCACTCATATTTTAATTTTGTTGGTTCTTGGTTTGATGAGTGATTTTTTATTGTTCCAGTACACTTTGTCTATTTATTAGGAGACTCTGAGTCTTATTTAAATATTTCATTTTGGCAAGCAATCACACTGTTTAGGTTTAGTATGCACATTTTGACCTACTATTGTGACCTGTAGTTCTAATGAGTTTAATTTTCAGAGCCTTTTTCTTTCTTTCTTTTTTTTTTTCATAGATTTTATTTATTTATTTATTTGTCAGAGAGAGAGAGAGAGAGAGAGAGAGAGCAAGAGCACAAGCAGGGGGAGCAGTAGGCAGAGGGAGAAACAGGCTTCCTGCTGAGCAAGGAGCCCAATGCAGAACTTAATCCCAGGACCCTGTGCTGAAGGCAGACGCTTAACTGACTGAGCCACCTAATTTTCAGAGCCTTTACAGTGTTATTTTGGTTGGCTTGGTTTTTACCTGTTGCTAATGAGACTCCCTTTGGTCCCTTTACGGGCTGCTTGAGGGATCAAATGGGTTCCTCCTGGCTGGGCTACTAAGTTTCTCTTGGTGGAGAAGGAGAATCTTAGGCTTATGGCAATGAGGAAGCTTTCCTGTCCTGGTGCTTGTGGAGGAATCCACTCTTCAGGTGCCCCAAGCAAATAGGTGACTCTGGGTAGGGTGTGGTGTCTCAGGTCTACTGGAACAAAGAGCTCCCTTGGCTGTTTCACTTTTTGTGCTGGGTTCTCTGTTGTCTATGCTGCCTGGCCCTCCTCATGTTTCCCAGTGAGAGTGGATGTCTTTGGCCCATAAAGACTAAGAGTTTCTGGACCCAGGCCACTTAATATGGCAAGGTTCTCTTTGCTAATGCTGCCCAGCCACCCTTGTGTCTCCTGATGAAGGAAGGACATCTCACACTCCTAGACATAAAGAGGCTCCTTTAGACGGGCTGATTATTTTGTTGTGGGTCCTCTTGCTGTTGCTCACAGGCTGTCTGAGTGTTTATGGGTCACTTATTATTGAAGAAACCTTGGTGTTTCTACCCACTGCTCTAGATCAGTCTGCCCTGGGGAAGAGGGTATTGAGAAAAGGAGAATCCTGAATCCAAAGAGAAAGTGTGGTACTTTTGCTGACTGCTTATTGCTAGCATTTCTTCTTTTGTTGGGTCAGGGGAGCTAAGATACCCTGCCACTATATTGTTTCTCTAGGCCTGGGCACCTGAAACCAGTTTGCCCTCCCCTTATCACCTTTCAGAATTTTCTGTGGTTGCCTCTTACATTATTTCCAAGGTTTACTCTACCTGGCATGAAGGTGTATTGTACTCTCCCTTTCTCTAACATGCTTGCTATTATAATTATTGTTGCTTCTATATCAGGATTTCTCACAAATACATCATGTATACAAGTGAATGATAGATATGCTATACTAATTAGCTTACCAATTATAGCTACATAAATTAAATATTGTACAAATTGAAGATGAAGGAAATACTGTTATTTAGTGTTTTTTAAAATGTCACTACCATTTCATATCCATAAAAATTTACATGATGCTGGGATGACTGGGTGGCTCAGTCAGTCATGATCTTATGGGTCATGGGATCAAGCCCCAAGTTTAGCTCTGTGCTCAGCGGGAAGTCTGCTTGAAGATTCTTTCCCTCTGCCCTCCCCCCCTCAAATAAATAAATAAATATTTAAAAAATTTACATGATGCTAAAAATCATTGTTGTTAAGTTTTATTAACTTTTAGCTTACAAACTATACCTCTTAAGTATGCAGCTCAATGAATTATCACATCGAGAATGAACCCATTTAATCACAATAAGAATTTTAAAAAGAACACTAACAATACTGAGATATACTCATAAATCCTTCACAGTCACAAAGCTAAAAGGAAACCACTATAATGACATAACAACATATATTAATCCAGCTTATTTTTGTGTTTTATATAAGTGAAATCATAATACATGAACTCGTTCTGTCATAGTTTCTAGTCTATATATTATGTTTGGGCAATATGTCCCTTTTGTTCACTCTAACTGTACTTAATTTTTATTGCTGTTTAATGATCAGTGTTTTAATATACTGCAATAATAGTAATTTCCACTTTTATTCCAGAATTTGCAGTGGTTAAACTGTGGGAGTAATGGTTCAGGGAGAACTTAATTCTGTCTGGCAGTATTCAGAGCTCTGATCATGTGTTCTTGCCTAGCAATCTTTTGTTGAATTCTCATTATTGTGTATCAGATGTGTATAGGCAATTTGAGATTCTGGATGATATTTTACTACTCTTCACATAATTCACTTTTGACTTTGACATATGGCATTTTAGGGGTAGATTATCTCAATCCGGAGAATGAACTCATTTAAAGCTACACTATTATCTTTCTAAGAACTGATTAATTTCTGGTTCATCATAAGCTGTAGCTTAGGGGCCCAAAGTGCAAACCTAGTTGTTTACTAAGGTCTCCCCTGCTTGTGAGCCTGAACTCCACTTGTGATATCTGCTCTGTTGAGGATGTTGGAAGCTTTGCTAATCCTCTCAGCCATTTAGCTTCTACTTTCTATTAGCCTCTTTGGCCCCAATTTGGTATCATCGAATATACTAGAGGGGGTAAAGCAGAACTGAGGATATCTTGCTCACCTTTCTTAATTTTCGTTATATCTTAGCTGTCAGGGGCATCAAAAAGAGATATTTTTGTATTTGTTTCCTATCCTTTAATTTTTTTCAACTGGAGAATATCTTCAAAATAAGCTAATTTCTTTTTTAATTTCCAGAAGTTTAAATTTATTAAAATAATTTTTTAGAATTAACAATTTTGAAAGAAAATAGATTGGCAATAGGTAAATGTATATTGGCACTAATAATAGAGACCAAAAATGAAGCTTAACTGATAATATCACTCCAATTATTTTTTTTGCATTTTTCCATTTTCTTGGATTTTATTTTGGGATGGATGTCAGCCAGACCAAAATAAAGTAAAATCTGAATACTTTTAATAATTTTAGGTACAGTGCAACCTAAATCATTAATATGTAAATATTCATATATCTTACCAGTTAATATATGTCAAATGTAGAGGTTTATAGAAAATGATTTGTCACAGCAAATGCAACCCTATGTGTGTATTGTTTTTCTGACATTCATTTATTCTGTGCCCTGGATGAAACAATGCCATTTAATAGTAAATGCTATATGCTGAAAATTGAAAGTAGGTGATTTATTTCCTAAACTCTATTATTTATATTCCTAAATTATATTATTCAAGTATAATAACAAAACCAATTATTCTATCTGATAGATTAATTTTAAAAGGAGCTCAGTGGAAAATTTTAACTATTGCCCAAAATAGTAGTTCTGAACATATTTTTAGTCAAGTAAACATTTGCAAAGCTGACATGATACAGAACCTCTGTAAAATGTTTCAAATATTCATTTTTAATGTTATTTATGATTTCTAAATAAATTATTCAAAAGTCATATTTTCTGAAATAGCTATGTTAAAGAAGATATTAACACTTTGTCCAAACTGTATTACTAAGCAATAATAAAGTGACATAAAATTTTCCTCACAATTATTATCAAGTATATTATGCTAAAATTTTATTTTAAAAATTCAAAAAAAGTATTTAGAATGATAACAAAGCATTGTCAGTTCTAAAGATATGTGACCTTAATTGAATCCTAGGAGAAGTCAAGTATCAAGTTGAAATTATTAGACTGAGAATGAGGGAACTTTATATTTATCATAGCTCTAACTTGGGTAAATCACTGCAATCTCTGAGTCTCCAGACTAAGATATAATCTGATTAAATTATCATTGAAGTTGCAAGTTATTTACTAAACTATGAAATCACTTCTGTAGAATAGTTTTTGCTGAATTTGAGCAGTGTCAGTTTCTTCATTGGTAAAAAGAAAGTGCGTCATTAAAGCTATTTCTTCTTTATCATCAGGATAAATGACCACATCAGTTCATTAACCCTGTAATTTCACTACTGTTCTAGAGTAAGAAGGACAAAAACTAAACAGGGCCAGTCACAACTTCAAGTTCAATTGAAATACTGTTCACCCGTGGAAGTACTGGTCTCTTAGGAACTACAGCCTCTAAAGAAGGAAAGTTCATGTTTAGGGAACATGTCATAAAAGTGTAATAGTGTCATGGTGAAAGGATATCATTCCACCATTTATTGATTGACTCAATAATGTAAGCTTCGTGAGAAAGAGCACCACATCATAGCCTTTAGTTCAGACATAGTTCTACATCTGGTACATCTGTCCCATCACACAAGCTGTTGAATTCTAGCTGGTGTTGTAACTGACTCTTCAGTAGGTTATTCCATTCTTTGATAAAGCCAGCTACTTTTTGTTAGCATAGCACCGATTTCCAGTTCCCTCAGAAGCCAGTAAAATCATTAGTGACAGTGTAAATTTGTATGTTTAATCACCATCCTTCTAGGCCAAGAAGGAACTGCTTGACATCCATTTACTATGGGAATTTGCTGGCCCCTTAGAGCCATCCATTAAAAGGATTTTAAAGATATTTTTTCATAAACTAATGTAATTTAAACTCATTTTTGACAAATTGCCCAACAAGATAATGCGGAGCTATATTTGGAAAAATAAGCAAAGTATATACATGTATAGTGTAAGGTTAAAAAAAAGATAATAACACCAATCAATTGAAATTATGTGCAATTCCAATGATCAAAAGAGAAATATATTTTAAAAATACAATTTGATACAATTTTTTGTGTACCAGATTGGCAAAGATGAAAAATGTCCTCTCATATATTGTTGCTTGGAGTATAAATTGATGATACTCTATAAGAAGGGAATTGAAACTTCAATGAAATTATTTTGATATATGTGTGAATATAAGTATATGTGAAAATATGATGTTTGCATAAAAATACTTATTGCAGGGTTGTAATGGCAAATTATTAATTAAAAACATAACTGACCATCAAGGAGTGACTTCTGAAACTAATGGTATAGGTCAGATTGGGACAACTAGGGCTTGCCTGTTTTTCTACATAACCCTTTGTTGGAACACAGCTTCATCTGTGTATGTACATACCATCTATGACTGTGTTCATTGCTACAATGTTGGTGAGCAGTTACATTAGAGACCATTTAATCCACAAAGTCTATAATACTTAGTAGCTGACAGTTTGTGTAAAGATTTGTGGATAGATTCATATCCTAGACTACTATACAGCACTTAAGGAAATAAAGGATCTCTAAACATCCTGAGAAGGATTAAGTATGTCTCCATGACATACTGTGAGAAAGGAAAAATACACATAATATGATTATGCACATTTTCATATAATATAACATTTCCATAATATATATGTACATATCCACTTGTTGACTTTCAGTTTTATACAGAAGCATCTCTAATATGTATTTCTAAATTTTAAAACCACCTAAATATGCTTTATTTGTAAAAAAATAAAATGAATGATAATTAAAGTATAATTTTTTATATTCAGACACATCATTTTCTGTATTGTTGCCTTGTTTTTTCTGTTTTACCTAATTCTGGCAAAGCTAAATCTTGGACACATTTAGTCTGTTCATCTGTTCATGATCAGCAGGATTTCCATAACCCACAGATATAAAGGATTTTCATGTGTATACATCATATTGCTTATTATTGTCATAGGAGAATTTCTGAGAAGTATGATTCTCAGTTGTTTGTTATGTTGTTATAAATACTTATCTCTTGGTAGGGCAGGTTTTGTGTGTACAGTGTGGTTAATTTATTGGTCATAAAGATATGCTACACAAGCATATCCAGGAATTTAGTAATACTAAGTAAAAAATTGCTTTAAAAATCGTTTTTGCAAAAAAAGTAGAATCTCCTGTTTATCTGTGTATAAATAAAAATCCTGCTTAAAAATAAATATTATTTTTTCTACCTTTCCTTTTCTTGCACGTCTATCCAAGTTTTCATTATTTCTCTACAATTGTCTCTATCTCATTCCCTTTCTAAGACCATTTTCACATACACAAGATTAACAATAAGATGTGTACATGTGTATGATGTGTGTAGTTATATATAAGTTTAAGACTTTATAACACTTGAAAATAGATTTACAACAAATAATAAAAGTATGAATGCATTTTCTAATAACATCCAAGAAAAGTGTATCAAAGGGTTCGTTCTGTTCCATGCACGCCACCCTCAGAAATTTAAAGCCAGTCTACCAGGAGACATACTGATAATCAGTGATCTTTATATTTTAAGTTGTTTTGCCTCAGTTTTTACATTTTATTTTGAATGCGATAATTGTTTCTAAAATAGCTAATTACTTAAAGGGTTTCTTTTTATTTGTAATTACGTTATTTGTATCAAAGTCCGGAAGAATGATACCGGGATATCCTAGTCTATTCTAGGCTGTTCTAACAAAATGCAGCATACTTAACAACCATTTATTGTTCACAGTTCTGGAGGCTGCAAAGTCCAAGTTCGAGATGCCAACAGATTCAGTGTCTGTGAGAGCCTGCTTCCTGGTTCCTACGTGACCTTTTTTTAACTGTGTTTTCATGTTGGGTTTTTTGTCTAAGAGCACTAATCCCACTCATGAGGGTTTTACTTTGAAGACCTAATCACCTCCCAAAGGCTCCACCTCCTATATGGTCACTTTGGGGATTCGTATTTCACTATATAAATGTTGAGGAGACATAGACATTACTGGGCATATCTCTTTAAATTCTCAGACCCATTTACTAGAGTCTTGAATGATGACCAGATACACTATTTTATTTTTTTTAATTTTTTTTTTTTTATTTATTCATTTCAGAGAGAGAGAGGGAGAGAGAGCACGAGCAGGAGGTGGAGGGAGGGAGAAGCAGAGTCCCTGTGGAGCAGGGAGCCCAAAATGGGCCTGGGGATCCCAGGATGCTGGGATTATGACCTGAGCTGAAGGCAGATGCTTAACAGACTGAGCCACCCAGGCGCCACCAGATATACTATTTTCTATCTCTGGTTTTTGATATTCCAATTATTGGAAAAATTAGGTTTGAAAAATTTCTTTCAAATGTAAAGAGTTAACACATGACTTATTGTTGTTATGTTTACCTTTTCCTAAACCAGGTTAGTGTGAAGATAATCTTTAGTGATTCAGGTAAGACCAGGTTGAAGCTGAGAGACAAAAAGACAAATTTCCTTTTAGGTAAATTTACATTTTTCTAAAACAAAACCAAATACCTCCCCAAAAACTATCAAATAATAATTGGTATTTTTTTAGTATACTGTTCATACATAAATATGAAAGAAATGTCAATTGAAGAAAGTAAAGCCAAGTTCTTTCTACTTCATAAATGCAGTATTAAAAATTGGTGGTTATGTGGGTCGAGGTTTAATACAGGGGGAAAAAATCCTCAGTATTTTAAGCTATGGAGGATTAAATACAGTGACTAGTAAACCTTTTGAAGGGCTGGATTAGAAGTAAGATATGGCACGGGGCATTTGTTTCCAAGATCCCATCACTGAACTTGTTATCTGGAATTAAGGGGTCACTGGTATTGCTCTCACGGGGGCCACTACCAAACTGCCTGACACATAAAACACACGTAAATGGATTGTCGAGCTGTCGCAAACACTCTCATTTGGGGGATTTGTGTGTTAGCTGCCATGAACAAGTGTGTTTTATTTCTGCCATTTAAATCTTGTACAAATACCTCTAATTAACATAACTTTATTCAGCTCCAAGAGATTCTAGGGAAATTAGTTTTAGCTTTCTTCTGGTAGAAAAGGATGGGAGACCTAATCAAAGTATCTACCTCAGTAGTTAATGGGATTTAAGCCACCATTTCGTCTTTTATTATAAACGTCCAGAGTGAAAGGCAATCCCACATAGTCTCTCTATAAATCCTCGTTTGCAAAAGCTTCAGTATTTAAATAATTCAAGATGTCTGAAATTTATACTTTTAGTGTTTTTGTTGTGGTTCTGATAATGAGAACTAAAATCTTAATATATATGAAAATATCAGAAATATTTCTGGCTTCTTACCTCTTTTCAAGTGTTGTAATGGACCAAAGTGAACAAAACAAAACAAAACAAAAATCAGAATACCAGTTATGTAGCCATTTCTCTTTACATAACTTCAAACAATAGTTCGTGCTTTGCGTTTGACTAGAGATAATATATACTTCCTTTAATTTAACATAATAGAACTATCGTCAATAATGAATAATGTTTTAGCTTCTAACTGTACATTTAAAAAATAGTTTATCTTTCACGGACCTTTTTTTATCTGAACAGAAAAAATTCCCTGTGATTAACAAGTAAAATGTTTTCCACTATAACCCCATAGCATTTTGAACATTGTGAGGCACAGATAGTAATGCAAACACATGGTTTTACTTTATAATGTATATGTGTTTAGTCTGAATGAAAGGGATTTGTTAATAATGTTATCAGTAACATACTTCCGTAGTAGGAAAAGAGTAACTTATCTGTTGTAATACTCTTTCCTGCAAAAAAAAATTACACATAAGCACCAGATTTAAAACAAAATATATGTACTATATGCAATTTTTCCCCGTTATGAGGGAAAAGTATAAGCAACCCCTATGCATTTAAAATGTTAAAACTAATCAGAGTTTCCATGCAACATTTCTTTTCCTTTTTTCAGTACAAATGTATGCACAAATAATTGATGAGAAAAATGTAATTGGGTGAAAGAAACAAACACAAACAGGTCACAACTTCCTAAATTGTACAGAAAAACTTAGCAGGTCTATATTGTTGACCTTCTTCCGCAGATATTTATTACTAACGTAAGGATGAAGTAGGTGGCTCGTACTCATGGGAGGTAACATAATTTCTATTCAGATTTTACTTGGAGAATCAGATCTGACCAATTGTCCAAATGAGAAATAAAATGCAATGACTGAGCTTAATATTTCCATTTCAATATTGATATTTCAATATCATCTTTTTGGTAATAATCAGTTATAAGCTCAAAGTCAAGGCACACTTCTATCAGTTCAAGTGGCTGCATGGGAATAATCATTTTTTTTAATTTATTTTTTTTAAAGATTTTATTTATTTATTTGACAGACAGCCAGCGAGAGGGGGAACACAAGCAGGGGGAGTGGGAAAGGAAGAAGCAGGCTCTCAGCAGAGGAGCCTGATGTGGGGCTCGATCCCAGAATGCCAGGATCACACCCTGAGCTGAAGGCAGACACTTAACGACTGAGCCACCCAGGCGCCCCACGGGAATAATCATTTTTTTAAAGTCTATATTTATATTATACCATAATTCAGAAATTATTAAAAAGGCCTATAAAAATCCACTCTTCCACTATATTGTACACCTGAAACTAATATTACACTGTATGTTAGCTAACTGGAATTTAAGTAAAAACTTTAAAAGCCCATTCTCCATGTATTTTTATCTTTACAGAGATCAGAGTTACATGATCAAACTGTCCCAAATAAGACACATTTGAGATTTAAATAGTAAGTTTTAAACATAAATTTGAATCAAAATATCCCTTACATTTGATCTTTAAAGAAGAGTGCAACTTACCTTTAGCAACTCATGAAAACTATTTTACTTATAAAATTCAATATACCTAGTTCAACACACATGGTGAAAAGGATAGTAAGAATTCTCTAGCAAAAATGGTATGCAGCTGATTTAAATTAGACCATGTATGAGCAGACCATGTATGAGACAAATGCAATTATAAATTAAATTTTTTTTTTAAAGATTTTATCTATTTGAGAGAGAGTGCACAAGCAGGAGGAAAGACAGAGGGAGAGGGAAAAGCAGACTCCCCAGTGAGCAGGGAGCCTGACGTGGGACTCGATCCCAGGACCCTGAGATTATGACCTGAGCTGAAGGCAGATGCTTAACTGACTGAGTCACCCTGACGCCCCTAAATTAAATTTTATACATCAATAATAAAGAGTAAAATTAAACTTTGCTCATGATTTTTTCTAAATATAGATATATTTGATTTAATTATTTCCTGAATTCTATGATCTCATTTTGGAGCTTTTTTTCAAATTCTTTTCCTTGTGTATTTCATGCTTTTTATCATTTTATTAACATCTTTACTCATTTGCAATGGAAGCTAATAGTTTTAAAACTGTGGGCAGATCTTTTTCTAGCACGTTTTCATATTCTGTAGCAAAGTAATTCTATTCTATCTTTTGTTATAAAAACATTTTATGGGAGTTGACCTCAATACTTTTATGTTGTTCATTTTTAGTTTTCTTGAGTGTTTAGATTGAAACATTTTCAGTATAGCTAGCTATTCTGATTTCACAGAATACTCTCTTCTGTCATTTTTTACATTAATGTTCCAAAATATAGTGGCTTGGCGTTTCAGATTCCCTGGTTCTATTCTTCTCCTCCACTATTCTTTCAGGTCCTTTTTTCCTTTGTTTCTGTTTTCCCTGTCGTACTCAATTATGTTACTGCCCAACACTATCTTCTTAGTCTAGGTTCTTAGCTGGAACAGAGTTTTGGCAACTCAGTTTCAAGGGATTATAGGAGCTTCAACTCTATTAGTCTCTGTTGCAAGCTTGACTCCCAGATACTACTGAAACAGGCAAACCGCTCCGTTACTCACTAGTTTGGGGTCCCCAGTTCCCAGGCCCTTCCTTAACTTCCTTCTGCTCTCCTTTCTTCAAACATGGATAACACATGTGTCTTATAGCTACTGATTTATTCCCACCTTTCTCTTTTGGGGTTACTTTGGATGACTTGTCACCTAGTTAGGTGTAAACATTGTTGATGAATTCAGGTTTTGCCACATAGTTGCCCTCTGATTTTAGCTTGGGATTTGCAGAGTATAAAAAGCTGCAGCTATTACTACCATTTTCCTAGAAACTATGGGTTTTTTTTTTTTTAATTTTTAATGCAATTATGAGTGGGACTGGTTTTTTCTTAAATTATTATATAAATCATTTCTGGTGTTTAAGAAATTTAATGAATTTTCCATAAAACTGTATTAAATGACCTAAGCATTTAAGTATATGCATATACATATTCAATTATTTATTTCTTTATATGTTTATTTATGTTGTAATAGAAGACTGATTTCTTTTTTTTTAATGTTTTTTTATTATATTATGTTAGTCACCATACGGTACATCCCTGGTTTTTGATGTAAATTTTGATGATTCATTAGTTGCGTATAACACCCAGTGCACCATGCAATACGTGTCCTCCTTACTACCCATCACCAATCTATCCCATTCCCCCACCCACCTCCCCTCTGAAGCCCTCAATTTGTTTCTCAGAGTTGGAAGACTGATTTCTCAACATGATTTTCTTATTTGGTTATGGGTCTATTCATATTTTTAAATACTTTCCGTAAATTACTGTTAGCTCAATATCCACTTCATTATTTGAAATTTCATTCAGATTGCAGAGGTGTGCTTTTTTTCAACTTGAATAATAATATTTTTTTTTGTCTTTCAACTAAATATAGTCAAAGAGTTAACTTAGTTCCCTACAAAAATGGTCTTGGATTTATATGTTCATGATAGATTCTTTTTGTTGCTGTTACTGCTTTTCATTCCATTATTCTGTTTTACCTCCTAAACCTATTTGTTATATTGTTTTAAACTCTTTCTAGTTTCTTTTTAAAATTCTACATATATTTTTCTTAGCTGTTAAATTTTTTTAAATAGGTTTCAAGCCTACCAAATAATAGGAAAATCTTGACTTTTTTTTTGCTAAAACATAGAAAATTAATAGACTTAAGGGTATCTGTACCTTTATTTTTTAAATGTAACATTCAAATAATATCAGAGCCAGTTAATAAGTATTAAAGAGTGATTATGCAAAATTTTGAGATTTGGGGCAAGAATTTATTAGGTTAAAATACTGCTCATATATGAAGAACACTTACAGTGGACACAACAAAATTCAAAATTTTAAAATGCTGTATTTATAGAATACCAAACAAGTAGTTGACTTCATTTTCCCTCTTCAGTTGCCTGTGTGGATAATGAACACATAGTAAATTCACTATTATTCTCCTGTGAAATTGACACTGCTCATCTTAAATGCTACTTAAAAAATATCCATCACAGCTTGCATAAATTACAGAGTCATGTGTTTGAAGATATGAAATTAAAACTCAGGAATTCCTCACATTTAATTTTAAACTCAATGCTCCCAGATGCACATCTTTCTGAACAGTCCATTAATCAGAAAAGCTAGAAACTATTCATCATAGTTCAGTGTAACAATTCTTTCATATGTTCCTATCTTTGTTGGGCTATACATTTTGAAAATTGCTTACTCTTGGGCATTTTCTCCATTTGAAGATAAAATATCATGCCATCAACCTAAAATCTCTTCTATAATGATCTAAAAATGTGCTGTTCATTTTTTAAGACATTCTGGAAAGCTGGCAAGATCAAACAGTCAGCGTTTGAATCATCACTGGCTTGAAAGATTTGATTGTTAAAACACGTCGTCATCATTATAAAATTCATTCAGATATGAATGAAAGGAAAAACAACATTATTTTGTAATGGAAGAGAAACCATACGGTTAAGATTGCACGTGATACCTGTAATTGGTGTGGCCTTCTAGGCTTCAAATGAAGTGTGGGAAAGGCAGAAGTTATCAGGCAATCAGAAAGGAGAAACTGGTTTCCAATGACTACATAACTTCCACCATAGTAGGGGAGAGATTTTTATTGTGCAATACCTTCTCCAATCTCTAGTCATGTCTGTTCCCTCCGATCCCTTGACAACTCAGAACCCAGGAAAAAGTGAAACTAATGGTGAAAGTCTGTCTCATATATCTTGCAAAAACTTCTGTTAATAAAAACAAGACTGTCTTCTCTGGTGACAGATGCTACATTTGCCCCATAGGCATTGGACCCTACACGATGCAAATACAGGTCTTGATTCTGGAAAATATACGTTGCTACATCATTGCTCTGTTGGCTTCTTATTCTCTTTCAGGTACATTTGATAATTCACACCCACACAATAGTTACAAGAGAACCTTGATAATCTCTGTTCAGACTGACTTACATTGATATTCTAGGTAATAATTGGTGAACATCTGTCAATTTAGGAGAGTTTCCTTTTGTTAAAAACGATCAAATGCTTAAAAATGACAGAACAAGTTTTATATATATTTTTTTCTTTTAGGCTAATAATATAATTACATTGATGGGTTTTTAACATCACACCGTCTTTGCATTCTCTGGTGGACAGAATTCTGTGATACTCCAGATTCCCACCCTCTTGTGTACATGCTATTTATAATTCCCTCAAGTTGAGTGTGGGCAGGATGTGACAGATTTTACTTTTGTGACTAGGTTACATTATATGACAAAAGGACAGATTTTGATGTAACTGAATTCCCTAATCAGTTAGCTTTCAATTAGGGGATTATCTTGAAATTGTTTGACTTAATCAGTTGGGATGGAGATTATCTTTGACAGACCAGACTGAATCATCTGGATGTCTTTAGGAGGGCTTAGGCTCTCTCTGGAGAGTGAGTCTTTGCTGTGGACAACAGCCTCTTTCTGTGACTATATGGTTCCAGACTGTTTGTGATATTCCCTTCCTGGTTGGTCTGCTCTGTGCACTTTGAACTCTCTTAGCCACCTTCCCTACTCAACCGTGTAAACCAATTTCTTATAGTAAATAATATACAAATAAATACTAAGTAAACAAATATTAACTGGTTATATGTGTATGACTTTCAAGTTTTCTCAACATTAACAGGAATTAGAGTAATTAGCGGGAATTAAACTTATTTAATTGCAAGGATATTAATATGGGCAATTCTCTGATCTAGTACTTTCCTAAATGAATGCTTCTATTCCTCTTTAATATTTCGCATTCAAAGTTTCTATTACTTGAACCAATGAGCATCTTAGGCAAATAGTTTCTCATTAAAAGTGTTGTTTTATTCATAATCTGAAAATAGTGACTATCAAGTACATTCATAACTAAATTAATTAAACTAATTTTATTATTTTAAGTAAAATTAAATAATCCATTTTGAAACTTCTTTCAAGATTTCCAAGAACTTCTTTCAGTGTTTTCCTAACATATTTTTACCCTAAGACAAGTTAACATGAAATATGGCAAGTCCCTGGACAATGTGATTGTTTTAAAAGCTTACAGGCTAATATATTATTCATCAGTCAAATCACACAGCAATATGTCAAGAGGACAATTGGACATAGTCAAATGATACTAGTTTGAAGTGCTCTCTTTAACATTATTATCAAGTTTTTTCAATCAGTATTCTATATGATCCTTCCCTATTCTCTAATCAACATCACACTGCAATCAACTGCAAGGTTTCAAAGAACACTCACACACGAGAGAGGTGATAGTGGCTAAGATTTCTAGATTTTTATGTTTAAATTAATATATGTTATGAAAATTGGTTAAATTACAGTCTTATATTTTGTGCCTATGTCCTTATATTCTATATTCCATACATATTACATTATGCATTATAAATATTTCTATATTAATAAACTGAGATATGTATTTTTTCACAAATCAGGTTTGATTGTTCAACTGTAATAGTACATTTCATTTGGCTTTTCTTCTTTTTAGTTATGAAAGTTAATTGATACTTCCTAAGCTGAAGAGTATAAACTCCAGCAGTATATTGCCTGGATATTATTTATAACTCCACCACTTACTCCTTGATGACCTCATGCAAATCACTTGTTAAATAGAATATTATTGCCAATTGCATGAGGCTAATGAAGATAAAAGAGTTTAATGGATGTGAAGTGCTTCACATATTGACGAATTCTCAGAATGCCCTGGGTATATATTATATAGTTTTAGTAGTTTAGTTTTGTCTTTAGTAGTAATAACACCTTCTATGTTTCCAAAATGTATTTCCTTGTTGATTGATACACATGTAAAAAAAAAAATAGCAGAGTTTTAGTTCCCATCTCAAAGATGGTTATATTTATTCTGCTCTTACTCCAGTGGCTATTTGCAAGACTCTTAAAAAAAAAAGATATAAGATGAAAGATGCGTTTTTATTTGCAATATACTTCTGCACATTTGTGAGAGACTGATAAGAAAATAAGTATGTTTATTTTATTTAGAATTTCTGGTACTTTTATTTTGCATCTTTGGAGAGAGTGTGCTGGGAAATAATTTAGGGAATCATAGGTAGAGAAAAAGGAATATTGCATAATAAAGTTGTTGAAATGTATTCAATAGTATATTTCTTTTCCGGATACAGTTTTCATTACCTCCCTTTAAACTTGTTTATTTCTTTCAAACAATTTGTTCTCTAAGAAAGTATAAAATTATTAGTTCTCTGTGTTCAGAAGCTTACTTAATGTGCTATGCACTCCCATATAGCCTTTCCCTAGGCTATTTATTATAGTACCAGCAGATGAAATTTAGATGTCAGTTAATGATGCAAGATGGGTCACAGTGATGATTTTTATTGGAAAATGGGATAGCCTAAGAAAATGAAAATCTAAATCTATGCAATTTATATGGAATAGTTTAATGACTTCTTAAACTTTGTTCAAATGTTAAAGACTGTGGTGACTATAGATTTTAATGAATACTTCATTGTGAGCTTCCAATATATACTCTCACATGTGCATATTTTTCCCTAAATGTTTGCCTTTTTTTGCTACCTATTTTCATGTTTTGAAAAATAGAATTCTTTAGGAATCACTCTGATATTTAATTTCCAATACATAAATTACAAATTTATAACCATGAATGAATAACTAGAAGCTAGTTTAGCTTTGCCCACTAAAATCTCAGTCAATAACTAACCTTTGGTATCCCTGAAGTCAGATCACTCTGTGGGCCACAGCTAATTCTACTGGAAAGGTCAACATCAAACAGACCATGCTAAGGCTGGCCAGTCTTTGTATCTTAGTTTTGGCATATGTAAATATTAAATATACTAATTAAAACATACTTTAAATATAGGTCTGCCCTTATGCATAAATATCACTTTGACTGAGTAATTCACAACATCATCATTAGATGATCATTATCACTTAAATCATGCCCTAAAATCAGAATGTATATCCCAGAAGAGAAAAGGGGGCTAATATTTTTTTTGTATATCCATGTTCTACATGGAATTGTTTTTCAGAGTCAATCTGAGATGCCAAACAAACTAAGTCTTTGTAAAGCTAAGACTCAGAGAGAGTGATTAACTTGCCCACTGTTACAAATGTGAGGATTGATTTGACCCCATTATATATGACTGGGCTCTTTTAGCATGCTCTTCGGCCTTCCCGAGTGAGTTAACTCAAGTTCAAAAAGTGCAGATATGTATATATTTTTTTCTTTCTTAACTCACTTTGTTGACTTCACATATAATAAGATGTGCCTGTCTTAAATGTCTATTTTTTAAGTTAGACAAATGTGTACTCCTATATAATAGCACCATAATCAAGATATAAAATACTTCCATTCTCCCAAATATTCCTTTCTGTTCCTTCTCAGTCAGTTTCCCCAAATCTCAGCCCTAGACATCTACTAATCTGTTTTCCATTTTGTTAAATAAGTTTTGCTTTTTCTAGAATTACATGTAGAGATATCATCCAGTGTGAATAATTTGTGTGTGGCTTCTTTCAGTCAACATGATGTTTTTTGAAATTCATTTCTGTTCTCAGGCTTATCACTATTCAGTTATCTTTTCTTGCTCAGTATTTAACTCTATGGTCATACCATATTTTGTTTATCCATTCATTAGTTGGTGGACATTTGTTTTGTTTCCAGATTTCGATTAATGTGAATAAAGCTCTTACAAGCATTCATGTGTATGTCTTTCATAGACATATATTTTTATTTTTATTATTACCTAAAAGTGGGATTGATGAATCAAATGTTGTGTTCTAGAGAATCCGTGTTTGAACACTTGCACACTCAGAATCCTTGTTGAACACTCAGCAGAGACCCCAAAAACTTATGCCTTAGAAAAAAGGCTACCCCCTCCAACAAAGCAAAAACGTATTTAAAAAAGGATAAATCTCTTTTCCAAGTAACTTAACTTACTGCAGGGATCAAACTTCACACTCATTAAAGAAAACTGAGACATTTGGAACATAACATTAATACTGTCTAGCATCTAATCAAAATTTGCTGCACATGCGAAAAAGCAGAAGAATGTGATCCATAACAAAGAAAAATAAATGATTTAGACAGACCCAGAAATAACATGGATAACACAATTATGAATTTAGCAAATAAGAACATTTTAACTCTCCAAGGATTTTTACTGCAACTCATGGCTTATAGCTATGCAAAGGTTTCCCAATCCTAGATCTTGAAATTAGTCATTGCTGCAAAACTGCTGGTGTTAGTTTTCCAGCCTTCTAAAAAAGAAAAAAAAATGAAGAGAAAGAGGAATATGCATTTGCAATATTTGTATATTTATAACTTTTTTGTAAAATGGATTTTTTTCCTTTCCAATTTTCACGTGCTGCCCATGTGAAAGTAAGTTTATCTAATCTAAAAACACAATTATTTACATAAATATTTCATCTAATTGAGGTGCAATTGTATATATAAACTTTGAAAGCTATAGGTCATTAAACAAATGGACAATTATATTACTATTTCTCTTTATTCTGGGCTCTATACAATCTACTTATTCTACATAAAAATGATTCCTGATTCAAATAATTGGTTGGGGTTGCTCCTCATTTCCAAACTCTTTTTCTAATGTTAATTCATACTTCTGTGATGAAAAAGTTAATTTAATGGTCCATGTTCTTAAAATTTAGTGTGCATAAAATTAAATACTTATTAGATATTTGTTTAAAAATTGTTTAAAAAATTCGTTTGTGATGGCTCTCTTCAAATTGAACACTAATTCAACTGAAATTCTTTCCATTGGTCTCTACATGAAGATCATATGAATATTTGTGTATTTGCATATGCCATTATGCTCCAGAGCTTTTCTCAGTATGAGTATACATGCACTTACCCTTTTATTTGTTGTGATTGTTCTTGTTTGACAGACTTGCAATCTCTTTTCTTGCGATTCTGTCCTTTGGATACACATTTCACCCTTCTGTGTGTTTCCTTATAGTTATTTAACATAACACATTCTAAATAAGAGCTTATTTTTTATATTTCTGCTTTTATTTAGTGGAAAGAGGGTACTTATTACAGACATTTCATGGGTTCCCAAAAATTTTATTTAAATATTATTTACTGAAGAGGTTTTAACAGAATTTTATACGCAGTAAAATCTTCGGTCACTATTTATGATAAACTACTCTCCACAGCACAAATTCATGTTGTTTAGCTTAAGGTGATCTTCATTAAAATTATTATATTCAAATTCGTTGTAATGTCTGGCACGTAATATTTTGAACTGTTTGCTTAATATACCTTTTCCTAACATGTTTGGCATTGGACAGAAGAAGCTATCAAAATAGGGTGAGTCCTTATTTCTTTTTCATGATTTTCTTCGATTAGCTCACATAAAATATTCACATGTGTAACAAAATCTCCTCTAAATCTTGATGTAAAGGTCTTTTGAAATACTTTCCTATATTAACATAAAACAAATTAGCAACAAGATTGCATCACATGGTGAAACTGTTTTCCCATCAAACTGTTTATCGTCCTTTCAGTCCACAAAACTTTAGTGCCTTTTCCCAGGAGCAAGCCTTCAGCAAAGTAAGGACACTTCAGAGCACAGAATAGAAGAATTATAAAACTGTCATAGATGTCAGAATATATTGCAATCAGCAGCAGAGCAGCATTGCCTGGAAAACAGCCATTTCATCTAAGGAGTTCTTTATGGTCTGGTAAATTGCATTACATTTAAACAAAATAGAAATGACATTCTTACACAAAATAGTTTAATCACTCAGTACATGGTTAATTTTTCTGACATATCCTGTTTCTTCATTTTATGAAATGTGTGTGTGTGTGTGTGTGTTTATTGACTTTGAATTCAAGAGAGCATAAAGAAATAAACTTTATTTTAATGAAGGGGATGTCAACATAGAAAGAAGGGAAAGGAAAAGAAAGCCCCCTACCCCAGTGAGAAAAACAATACAGATTTTTACGAAGAGACAGTGGAAAATAACTTCAAATATTAAATCTAAATATAGTAACTGTGTGCGTGTGTGCATGATAGATAGGGAAAAGAAGAAAGAGAATATAATGTAGAGAATAGGCAATACTAAAATAGCAACACTAGTTTTAAATAAAATTGTTAATCAAAACATGTCTTGCTAACTTTAAAGTCTTGTTATCTTGAATAGGGACCATTTTGAATGGAGACCCATAATATTGAATATATTGCTCTGGTTAGCATGATTTTATTACTCCTTCTTCATTTACATCATTTTATCCTTCTTTGTTCCATTTTTTAAACTTATGCTCACATTTCAAGGCAGTGGACTCATTTCGTCATGTCATTAAGAAATGCTGGATCCAGGATTTTGTTATTTTGATTATTGAGTGTTTTGCACACTCTGAAGCAAATTAGTATTCCAGCTTTGCTGCTCACTGCTAGACACTGAACGCAGATAGAACACATTATGCGTTAGACTATTTAAGAGGTTTTAAATTAGATTTGTGACTTGAAAGTTTGAATAAGAAAACTAATAGAACACAAAATGAAGCAGAGGGAAAATTAGATTAATTATCTACATCATTCAGTGTGAATGGTTGCTGATGTACTATGTTGTTGAGTGGTATTTTGGTACTAAAACATGCCTTAATTTTGCCTACATTAAGTTGCCATAATCGTTGTAAAAATACACATACTTGTTTACAGATCATAATATCCTGGAGTATTTTTTAAATAAAAATATATTTAAATAGGTCATTTACATTCTTTCTCTCTCTTCTCCCCCTCTCCTATTAGGAACAGTTACATTTGTGATTAATTCGAATATTTATTTTGTTTATTTTTCTCCATTAAAATAATAACTGCTCTAATTTGTTAGTTCAACATACTATATACTAAACGAAAAGACATGTATTTTTCCTAGTCATTTTTATTCTCTAACCCCCCCAAAAAAGATATTATTTTCCACTCACCCAAAGAAAATGCCAAAGAATAATGACATCTGCAGGAATTGCACATTTCAGTGTAACAATAAAGGTCAAACTCTCCTGATCTATTTCTGAGGCTACTTCCTCTTACTTTAGGTAATCAAGACAAATTGAATGCATCCTCCAAATCTGATTCGTTCAGGTGCCTTAAATTCCTCTTTGTGGGCGTGTGTGGGTGTGGGTGTGTGCGAGTGCGTGCGCGTGCGTGCACGCACACACGCACGTTGGTGCGTGTGTGTGTGTGTGTCTTTTGCTCTTGTTTTAGTCTTCTCTAATGGCAATGACATTGATATTTAACTGAAATAATTCCTGCTGGTACATCAAACATGCCTGAATAAACATCCACCTGTTCCTCATAAATGGCATCAGGTGCTCATTCTGTGTGACAAGCTATATTTTAATTTTAAATATTCATTTTTTAATACTCTGAACCTCAGTGGGGTGAGATTGTGATAATGCCCTCTGGTTGATAAAATAGCGGGGGAGTCAAGAAAGAAGAATTGCAATTTCTGCTTGAGAATGAATGAAGCGTAACAATTATTATTAAGTAATTAAAACATAAACACAGATAGTTCCTACTTAAGATTTTATTTATAATTTTATGGATTAATGATATAAATTTAGAATTAGGAATAAAGTGCTTATCTCTTTAGAAAACAACTAAGTGAATTACAAATTATCTCTTATTCTAAATATATCCGCATTTTATGTAAAGTAAGTATTTTTATTAAAAATACTATATTCCTTTCAGGTTAAATTCCATTTGATTCAAATAAAGTGATAAAACCCTGTTTACTGGAGAAAGCGAGATAGGAAGATATAGATTATGTATATTTTTAGGTAAAAATGTAGCTTTCATAGGTAATACAAAGTATCAGAACATCAAATCAAACTATCACAAACCAGGAATTTTACCCAGTATCAGACTTTACTATTAATTTAAGTAATGACTGAAGACAATATTCAGAAGCAGCAGGGTGAGGTCTGGGAAATGCCTTCATAACTCCACAGGTCCTTTCCTGCCTTATCAAGATGTATTCCAAGATTAATATATTGAAAATCTAAGTTTTATATGTATCACTATTACTTAAAGGGGAAATGTTCAACCTTGAAACATCTCCATTTTATAGTTGCACAGCCTGTGCAGTATTTTCTATGAGGCATGCTTCAAAATTTCATGATTTCAGGTTTGTTTACAAAGAGTTCAACACAGACTAAGCATAGCATATTTTGTGAAATCTTTCTATACACAGGAACTCTCCAGCTAGCAAATAGCCTTCGTGAGATTTCTAGGAGTTCTGTCATTAGCACAAGTATGTGAAGATTTTACTGGATTTTCTTTTTCTTTCTTTCTTTTCTTTCTTTCTTTCTTTCTTTCTTTCTTTCTTTCTTTCTTTCTTTCTTTCTTTCTTTCTTTCTTTCTTCTTTCTTTCTTTCTTTCTTCTTTCTTTCCAGGGATATTCTCCTTCTTCCACCAAAATTATAAAAGGAAAGAAAATAATTGAAGACTTGCTGTTTAAATATATTTTTGTTTAAAAAATACTATTTAAATATATTTTTATTTAAAAAATACTCCAGGATATTATGATCTGTAAACATTTATTGGCAGTTTTATCATTTGTCGTTTCTTATTACATGAAGGATTCAAAGGGAAAAAGAGGAAATATGTGTAAGGAACTTACAACAATGCCTGACAAAAATATGTTCTATATATTAATATTATGGTTATCCTGTTAAATATAAATAGTTCTCATTTCTAGAAACATTAAAAACAAAATATCTATAAATTAAGTAGAGTCTTTTAAAATCCAGAAATATTTTATGAGTCTATGTAAAACATAAATTTCCTTATATTTAAGATAGAAAAGGAGTCTGAACGTATGTTTAATAATGAACAGTGTTTACTAATCAGATATCTGCTCTTACTGCCTGGTATAATAAAAGAGTATGTTCCTCAGGCACTGTATGAGACCTGATTTTCATATGGTTAAAGTCATGAGAATTTTAAAATTCACACCAAAATCTTCCTACGTGGCATGCTATTATAACAAACAAACAAACAAGATCTATTTCAAGAAAACTTTCATTCTCACTTATTGCTTAAAATATGCAGTTCAATCTATTTAGAACTTAACAAGTTATGGGCTATCAATATAGTAGAAGAAAAACTATGTTACCATTAGTTCAAATGACGAATATTTTATGATTAGGAATAAAATATTCAATGACTTGTACAAACCAGACTTGGAAGCAGTTTCAGGGGAGGCTAAGAAGGAACTTAAAGCCAACGTATAATGTGATTAACCTGATGAGCATAGATTCATGGTTTATGAGAGGAAACACAAAATATGTATCCATACATATACATATATATCTATCCCATGTGTACATATTCCATGTCCATCCCATCATGATTCCCCACAGAAGATGGCAGATCGGGAAAATAAGTAACACAGTTGGGATTGTTCATATTGAGAGCTAGATTGTTCAGAAAATAAAATAAAAATAATTGGATAATTATGGCTGCAGAAATAAAATGGAACATGTGCAGCATGGACCAAAGGACTTGAAAAGGACATCTTATGTAAATTTAATTATCATCCTTTTTAATAATATAAACCTGAGGTTCAGAAGATTCCTATGGAAATAATCCCAGAGCTAATATCCAAAATGAAGTAGAGGGCATGAATAAAGCAAGTAGCCACAGGTTACCAAGGGCGCTTCTGCATTTATCCTGGTTTGCTGCCAATTCTGCCTCTATGCTATACACTTTCCTTGGAAACTTAGGTATGGTGCTTTCATTTTCTTTTTTTAAAGTGTCCATTATCTTTCCTTGGAGGGAGGAAATATATTTACTGTAAATAAAGAAAATCCTAGGCTGAACGAATACATTGTATTTTCTAAGTTCAAGGCATCCTGGGTGAATATTTATATTATTTTATTTAATATTCACAACAGTCTTGTGGAAGGATTGATGCAGAGGGCTTTATCACCATTTTTACTAAAACTTTAAAAAAACAAAAAGGATTAGAATATTGTGCGTTACTTGTCAGGTTGCCATAGCAAATATATATCAACATTAGTATTTGGCACCACATATATATGGCATAAGAATACAAGATATTTAGACTTACACATTGCTTCAGAATACACTGTATTGAAAATTAGGGGAGATCGACTTCAGAGTGGCAGAGTAGAGATCTTCATGGACCCTCTCTCTGGTGAAACAATTATAACTGCTGAAAATTTTAAAAAACAAAAATTAAAGTCTCTGAAATTGTCCTAAAATCACACGGCAAATGGGGAAACATATATTCAAGACAATCTCCTAAATCTCAGTAAGAACAATGCAAGATTATGGGTGTTGAGCCATGATCCACTTCCTTTCCCCTGAAATTAGTGTAATGAAAACTACTAGTGGGTCAGGCAAGAAGACAGGGCTCTCTCTCCCTGGAAGTTCCCAATCAGGGCAATGGTTTCTTCCTGAGAGGAGCAGAGGATTTCTCACCCAGTTACCAGATCCATGTTTCAAAAGCATTTTTTCAGGCAACCAGAGCAAGATAAATCAATATGCTTCATTTACCAAGCCCCTACTCATAGGGTGGAAGACTCTTCTAGTTGTGGCAGGTTGAGAATCCCAATCAATTATCCTACCACAGCTTTGGCTCATAGGGCAGATGTCCCATGGCAGGAAAAGCAAACCAAGAAATCAGTGGCTATCCTTCATGCCCAGTACTTTGCTTTTAGAGTAAGCATCACTCTGAATCAAATAGGCTACTCTCCATGCCCTCTCTCTGGGGCAATGGCATGTGGATCCTACCCAGGTGGAGAATTTTGTAGCTCTCCATAAAGTGACTGACATTATTTGGAGCAAAATTTGGGGACCTGCAAGATTAAGGATACCGTCAAAAAATGGCAACTTCATGGTGAGCAATGAAGAGGAGGCTGGTAGCTTCTTGAAGCAACAAGTGAAATCGTAGGCCAGCTAGATGTTTATCACGAAGAAATAGGAAAAAGACAGTTAAAAAGAACCTTCTTGGGATTGGGTCAAACCCCAAAGGAGACTTACTTAATTTGGAACAGACTATGTAGCAACTAATGCATCGAGGCATTATCAGAAACAACATAGTGATCAACTAGTAATCATTAGAAGTGAAGATCTGGGTGTGATAGTAACAGAGGCAGACCAGGCAGAAAGTCATCCGTATAGAACGGGGTGTCAGGAAGATGGTGCCACATCAGAGGTTCGATTCTGCAGGGGAAATATACTTAACTAGTCTATTAAAATTAATCAATCAATAAATAAGCAAATAATAACAATAACAAGGCAGTTTTCAATAAAAAACATCAGGCACATCTGTGCTTGGCTGGCTCAGTCAGTAGAGCACGCGACTCTTGATCTGGGGGTCATGAGTTCAAACTCCATGTTGGACATGGAGCCTACTTAAAAAAAAAAGTTAAAAAGAAACACAAAGACACATGAAAGATAAAAACCCTAGAAAGCAAGGCTGTTGAAGAGAAATTGGAATCCTATTAGAGTGATAGTGGTAATATGTAATTGTGCAGTCACTTTGGAAAACAGTTTGGCAGTTTTTCAGAATGTTAAACATGAAGTTATGATACCACCCAATAATTCCAATCCTAGGTATATAGCCAAAATAAATGAAAACCTAGACCACACAAAAACGTGTACACAGATGTTCATAGCAACCATTTCATAATTGAGCAGTGTGAGCCAGAAGTGGAAGTAACACACGTGTCCATCAACTAATGAATGGTTTAATAAATGTGGCCTATCTATACAATGGCATTTTATTCACTAATAAAGTAGAATGAAGTCCTGATACATGGTACAATATGGATGAACTTTCAAAACAGTATGTTAAGTGAAAGAAGCCAGTCAACAATATAATATATTACATAATTTCATTTATATGAAGCAACCGGAACAGAGAAGTCTATAGAATGGAAAGTAGATGAGTTGATGCCTAGGGCTGGCATTCAGGTAGAATGGGGAGTTAACTGCTAAGGGTCACATGGTGTCTTTGGGTGATGAAAGTATTCTAAAATTAGATAGTGTGTATGAAGCCAGACCTTTGTGAATACATTAAAAAAACACTGACTTGAACACTAAATGGGTTAATTTTAAGTTATGTGAATTGTTTAAAGCTGTTAAGAAAAAAAGGAAAATTAATTGGAAGCAGGTTGGGAGAAGTAACAGTGATTGTGTGATAACCTAAAAATAATTAAATTAAAATAATTAAAATAAAATATGAGGGGGAAGGATTGGGAAGAGACATGTCAGATAGATATTAGATAGACATTAGATAGATGATAGATGGATAGATAGGAGATAGATAATCTCAATGAGTTAAAATATGCATAGATAGAATATTAATGGAACTTCAAAGAATACTGAGAGAAAACTTTAAGTATAAATTAGAGCGCAAAAGCCTAAGGTTGAGCTATATGTTTTGTTTTGTATTCTCTTCATATTCATTATGAAGATATGGGCTGTTTTCTCATAATGCAAAATTAATGTAAGTTTTGGCTTTGTACAGATCTTTTGGTCTAGTTAAGGGACTGTGCTATATAAATGGAATGTTCCAATCATACGGAGCCCATAAAGCTAACTTCTCTTGAATCACAGATGATCAGTAAAGTCTTTATTCAGATTTAAGTCAAATGATAAGTCTAAAGAATACAATTATCTTGTAAGAGTGTGAAAATTTAGCTAAATCTAACTTTGTATGATAAGCAATAAATATGAAAAGTCTGTTGTGAGTAATTTCTTATTTTGTGGAAATATCAAAAAATCTGTTTTAAAAAGTCCATGTAGATTAATTATTACTCTTGGTGATTAATTGCCCTTTATATCTGTGTCTTTTACTCATATAAATAGTAAAAATGTTCCACATTTCACATGATCTAAAATATGTGACCACCTTTTTGAGGATGCTACTTTGTTTACCTATTACAATACATGAGTCTACTAAATACTCATGTATTGTATTTCTTATATAGTCTAAAAGAGTAGTTTCCAAGTGCAATGTAGAACCTAGCATTTATAGATCTTTTAAATCTCTTTTTTTAGATAACTTTCTTTTTTATAAAGTTTTTATTTAAATTCCAGTAGTTAACAAATAGTGTAATACTAGTTTCAGGTGTACAATATAGTGAGTCAACACTTCCATACATCACCTATTGCTCATCACAACAAGGGCCATCCTTAACCCCCATCACCTTTTTCACCCATCCCCTCCCCCACCTCCCCTCTGGTAACCATCAGTTTGTTCTTTACAGTTAAGAGCCTATTTCTTGGTTTGCCTCTCTCTAGATAACTTTTAAATTATACTTTCAGCTATCAAACACCAAAAAAATATTTGGCTTTACAGTTTACACTTCAAATTTTTCACTTAAATGATTATTAAGAAAAAACATGTGATAAACTTTCATGTTCATGATTCTAATAACAAATATGGTGTTGTAAATGTGTTCAGTCTGTGATTAAAGCAAAGGAAAGATTAGTGAGATACATTTTAAAAGAAATCATACTGTTGTTAGAAGAAATACTGATTTGGCCTCAGTATTTGAAACATATACTTACAACAAAATAAGTCTAAGAATATAAGGTAAAAAAAAATCGTTTTTGTTTTATGGTTTCCTTTTAAAATCATATGGGTCACTCTACATTGCCATTTTCTTTTCTAAATTAATACTGCAGTAGCCTTTGAGATATCAGGGTAGGCAATGTCATTGTCATCTTAGTCATTCATTACCCTTGCATTTTAACATTGCTGGCAAAGTGACTTTGTCATAATCAGTTAATAACCTCTCATATTATAATAAAGTAACACATACTCATTGCAAAGGTTATGAAAAACAAAGAAATGTAAATAGAACTTTTAAAAGTGAAAGTAAATCCTCCCCCTAGACTTAGCCAGTGGTAACATTTTGCTTTATTTTTTTCCAGCATATTTTCTGTACAATCTTTCTTCATTATATTTTCTAAAATATTTAGAATATATGTATCTATGTTTTATAAGTGAACTTTATTGTGTAATTTTAATAGGTCTGATCTGAAGTCAATTAGAAGTTTATTAAGGCATATTTTCAGCTTTTCCAAAATTTCTCAGTGTTTTCCAATGTAGAAAATACAAGCTTATGTATTTGGTTCAGATCCCAACTCTTCTCTGTGCCATCTGCCTAGAATGATAGTATATTTGTACTTTTACACAGGCACATCTACTTTAATGTTAAAATAATGGATTGTTAAAACATTTGTGAATTAAAAGCTATTATTAGGGAATAAAAAGATGTTAATGACAGTGAAATCACAACAAAGGAAACAGATTGGCACAAGCCAAGCACACTGAAGAAAACACATACGTATTTGGTTCATTGGCCAGAACAAAAAATGGCTGAATTTGTACTGTCCTTACTGAAAAGCTCTACTGTAGGAACAGTGGCACTAAACTTAATAGGTCTGAATTTATTTTTCTATTAAATCAGAAAACATTTTGGGGCACCAGGGGCTCAGTCGGTTAAGCATTAAGCATCTGCCTTTGGCACAGGTTGTAATCCTGGGGTCCTCGGATGGGGTTCCAAACAGGCTCCCTGCTCAGCAATGGGTCTGCTTATCCCTCTCCCTCTGCCTCCCCCACCACTCATGCTTTCTCGCTCACTCCCTCCCTAATAAATAAATAAATAAATAAATAAATAAATAAATAAATAAAGTCTTTATAAAAAAATCATTTAATAAACATGCTAGAACTTTGGCCAATAAATGAGAATGATAGTTTCCTTGATTGGATTATTTAATTTTGGTGAGTAGCAAGCTTTTAAGAAAACATATTTTGAGTAATTAGAATTTTTTCTAGGTTAAATGCTCTAGAGATTGACATAAGAAAGGAATCTGTTTAGTGACTGGCAACGGAAGCAGACATCTGATTCATGTATTCAAATCGGTAACCTAACCACACAGAAAAACACATACATCTTTTCAAGTTACTTCAGAACAATACACTCTTATTGTATATTGGTAAAGGGTATGTCATAAAGGAAAAAAAATAACTAAAGAAACCATAAAGTTTATCAATAGTCTGTTAGCAATTAATGCATTAACTGTAATTTCAAATACTTTATTAGTGAAGCTGGGTAAGACATTAAGTAAATCTATTAATGTTATTAAGAATCACAAATTTTGGCATATGTGCAAAGGACTGCAAAAAACATCAAATAATTTAAGCCTCACTTAATTTTAATTTTGTCTCTCTATTTACATATCTATGAATTTACAGATGTATACATATTTTTTCTAAACTTTTTTTTAATTTACAAGGCTTGGAAGCAAAAACACCCCAGTAACAATAAATACATGTAGCTCCCAGATCTTGGCTCATAATATAATTTTCCACTCAAAAGATCCAGTGTTGGTAGGGTACATAGTTTGAACAAGTTCTGAATCATGAAATTCCCAGGTAAGTCTTTAGTATCTCGTTATGCCAGGGAACAGGAAGTACTGAGAGACTAGAAGAGTTTGCAAAAGGACTGAGGCCACCTTTGGAGTGCTCACCACAGCTGCACAAAGGCATTACATGATTCCAGTTAACTGGAAGATATGAAACAAATATAAACCAATGAGTCCATAGTGATACCCAAAGAAGGATAAAAAGAACTCATTTTACACCATTTGAAGTATCTATGACACCACGTGTTTATTCAGAAAGTTGGTAACTTAAAGGGAAATAAGCAAGCAGTTATCCTGCCTTTTTAGGAGGATCATATTTAAATGCTGATAAATCTATTCATCTATTCATGATGTTCTTTAATCTATTTATATTACTATTAATAATGATATCTTAGGCTTGGATTATTCACGATTATATGGGTTCAGAAATGGTGGCTATATTCTGCTTTTTATCGAAAAAGATATAAAAGAAGAAAGGAAGGAAGGAAGACAAAATGAAATAAAATTCACATGGTTTATATGAATTAGGTTTATATAATTCACATAATTGTGTGAATGAAATAAAAGGATTTCAACAATTCTACCTCAATAAAGATTAGGGGAAAATATAGTCATAGTACAAAACAAAGAGAGAGAATGTAATTTTGTTGCACCTCTTGTATTTCTGCTAGGACCAAACAGTCTACTTATACACGTCACGTGCATATGAGGGAATATTTTAATGACCATAATCATTCTAAAGAGTCAGAAAATTGTTAAGTACTCATTTTTTTTTCAAATTAACGGGTATTGAAAATACTGGGAGAAGAATAGAAATAAGAGGATAATTTCCTTATGACCAAGGAAACTGCCTCTCAAAATCTATTAAGCTGATTTTTCTTCAAGGCTTATGAAAACAAATTAAAATGCAGTGTTTTTTTAAATAAAATTGAATTCAATATTTAATATGAAATCTCTGTCCATATAGATAACTAATTTATTATTCTAGTATTAAACATCAAAGTTCATGTTTAGAGAATGCTTTGGACTCTTCCTGCTCTTGTCAGAGATCACATTTCCCAACACAGGAGTAACTTGCTGCAATGAGAAACAACTGGGCCAGTGTAACCAAAAAACACAACGCAAGGTAAAAAGTCACAATAGTCTTTGAGTAGAAGGGCCTATCTGTGCCTGAACACCAGTCTGTTTCCTGGATATCTGAGTTATCTAAACAAATTAAGTTGCCTTTTGTTTTAGTTTTATCTACATGGAGTTGAATTTTGGTCACTGATAGCAGCAGAACCCCAACTAGTAAAACAAGCAGTGAAATTTTTACTAAAAGTTTGTGGGAAAAGGAGTTTCAAAAGACAGAAAGTCTAATATTAGTTAGTCTAGAGATACTAATGAAAAAAGAAATCAGGGGGAGATGAAGCAGCTGGTTACCGAGAGTATTTTAGGATATGTGTGGGGATGAAGAGAATGATTTAATGCATATTTTAAATTAAATTTTGCATTATTAAGTGTGATATAACTCTATCTTCTGTATCTGCCATTGAAGTTTTAGTAAAATCATTCCACCAAGTGGTAGGATCAGTTTTGGAGGGAGCTTACGGGGAACAAACCTTTTATCTTGAAAAAATAATTATTAACACAAATTGTGATATTTGATCCATTTTAAGACGCACTTTAAGACTGGTCTCATTATTGCTAAAAATAAAAAAATATGTAAAATAAAAAGACTAAACACAAATAGAGTTGGGGGAAGGGTTGGAAATATTTCATGGTGACCATTTTTTTGTTTAAACAAAAGAACCAAAAGCCCATATATTTAAATGACCCTGAAGGAAAATAATTGTTAAGCAGAGACAGTCATTCAGTGTTTGAAAAGGCCCATTATGACTAAACTCACAATACAAGAACATTTACTGTGAAAGTTAATGCACTATATATTACTTATTCAAGTACATTTAGCCATTGTCAAAGATTTTGAAATGGAGCTAGATATATTATACACAAGAGAATACTTCACTTTGAAATCCCCACACATTTTAAAATAGATAAGGGTGAAATCCAAAGTAAGACTCTTTTTATATTATTTGTTGTTCTGTATTAGGAGCATGAGTTTTGCATATTCATATAATTGTGTGCATGAATATTAAAGGAATATTACATTGTCATCTTACTAGATTACCTCCAGCAAAGTCAAAAAAGAAAATCTGAAAACGGTTAATATTTAGCTTCTATCTTGATCATTACCAGAGAAGGTTATTACTACCTGACATTGAACCGAGATAGGCCTTTTTAACATTCTGCACCATTGTCACAGCCAGTTAAAAAGCACAAAAGAAGAGAACTATAAGGATAAATGATAAAAAGAAAATAAGTGCAGAAAAGGATAAAAGGATTGTTTCTTCCACTGGGTTTTACTTCTGAGACATCCGCTCCTAACCTTTATTAAAGCAAGTAATTAACATGAAGCATATTCAGGGAGAACTCAGTAGTAGCACAAGAAGTCGTTTCCTGAATCTGGTCTATGTAGGATACGGCAGAATTAATATTTAAACAGCTTAGCTTTTCAGCTACAGAATGTGTTAAAAATCGGGTGACCTGGGTCCCCTTAAGGTTGTTTCTTGTAAGAAAATTATTTAAGTCATACTGAGAGAATTTCAGCTTATCTGGATCTTACAATACCAGAAAAACAATTAGTTTTGGCAAAAGGGGACAATTTGTTGTACTATTACTAAAAATGCTGATATATTGCAGCTCAGAAGGTGAAATTTATCTTAGATAGTACTGATAAAGCAGCAGAAAATGACATTACCTTAAACTTGCTTCACTGGTTCCCATCAAAAGAGTCTTAAGGGGATTTAAGGTAACTCTTAATCTTCCCATCCTTTCTGGAGAAAATCTGTCAGAACTCTGTTGACTTAGATACAGATTCCCCTTCCTGAGGAAAGTTCTCTCACTGCCCAGTAATGCAAGTCCCGAGAGGAGTCATAAATCTTATTTGGAGAGTGGAGTTACAGTCTGAACCAAGTAGGACGTTTGGAATTTGTGCTTCTTTGGGCTGGAGTATTGTTTAGTTACATAACGTATTTTGTGTTATGGGGTAGTGGACACAAATGTGTTGAATATGTGCATTTTTTGGTACAACTTCAAATAAATGAAACAAAAGAGGATTTCTCATGTTTGAAGTAGTGATTGAAAATTAATATGAAAAATATTTTAGCTACCTAATACAATTGAAGTCTCAAAGCAAATGTTGATACCAAAAGACATTAAGGGGAATTCTGTTAAAATAGGCCAAAGCTTGGGGCTCATCTGAAGGGCACTGGATCTTGATCAAGGTCTGCTAAGATAAGCTTCAGACAATTTCAGTTGTTAGATGACTACAGGTTTTTTTGGACTGAAGGATGTCTTAGGAAGTGTTGGCCTTAGTAGCCCCAGGTTCTGTTTTGCTTGACCTATAGGGCATGTACACGCAATACATCATACAGACTCCCCACCCTACACCTGTCTGTGTGTTTTCTGCGCACTGGATGAAGCCAAGAACATGTTCATTGCTAGGGCATATCAATAGTTAACAGTTGTCTGGGCAACACTTGCCCATAGTATTACAACCTGTGTTGTTAATCTGAAAAGACTGATTCTTCGGTCCTGCTGAGGCTCTCTATGTCTCGCTACTCTAGGTTTGTGGAGGTCTAACCATTGTAGAATGGGTTTGCCATCAAGAATTGGCTGAGGGGGATTAGCACTATATTGCATTCGCTTCTATTGGCACAAGTTAACTGCCCTGCTGAGTTGCCAGTTTCCAGAGGCTCACCAGTTTTGCTGCCTAAGAACAAAATTTAGGCAATACCAGACAGATACATACCTCTGCAGCATATCACAATGAGCTAAGAGCCACAATTCAGAATTCAATTATGTATAACTGAGAGCGCATGTATTCTTTTACTATTGCTGTGATTTTTATCTTTTATAGCTGTTTCCTTCAAGGTTCTGTGACTTTTGTCTAGCTTTTATTTTCTTTCTATACTGCAGTATTCTAATAGGTAGATTTGGTGACTCTTACCAAAAATGGAAGGGAAAAGATGTCATTTTATTTTTATGATTTAATTTAGTTACAGATTTTGTTAGAAAATATCGGTAAAAAAGTTTTGAGAGGTGAGTTACAGTCTTATTCCTATGTCATATTTACCCAATTAAGAAGTCAGTAAGTTTATACTTAAAGCTTATATACTGTGTAGGAACACAAATCTGGAAAAAGATTGTGTTCTGAGTGCTTTGAGTTTAGCTAATTGTAAAAAACAAAACAAAACAAAACAAAATAAAACTTCCTCTATTTTACATGTTATTTCACCATGGGGTTATGTTATCAGAGGCGAAGAGAAATTCTCGAAATAGACTTTAAGGTATATCAATGTCTTACATATCTTAATAAGTGAGCATATTACTTATAAGCAAAGAGCTACTTCCAATATGTTAAAGTGACTTGTAATAGTTTCAATCCTTTTGTTGGATGGTGCCAGGTTAAATTATTGGGAAGTGAAAACTAGAAAATACAATTACTTATTTGGATGCAGATAAAAATTAAGAATTAAAAAAATCATGTAACTTAACATAAAATGTCAGTACAACAGACTGTCATCCACAAATTTTCATATAAGGATTTTGAGAAGATGGCTCATTTTTATCAAATGAAAACAAATATATATTTGAACCCTTATCAAAATTCTTACACAAACTTATTTTCAGCCTCTTATACATGAAAGTATGTTTAAATTTAATCTGATTATCTTGACCCTGGTTTTCCTACATTCTAATGTGAAGGTACTCCGCATTTCCTTCCCTTGCCTCCGCATGCTGCCATTGTTATCACATTCTGCCAACGTTCTTTCTATAAATTCATCTTACCATGGGGAACCATGCCTCCTTGTTCATTAGAAGCTAAGTGGGTATTTCTATCACTGCAGTCTTGTATTTTCAGTGCTTGTTTTTCATCAGGGCAGGGATGTTCATATCTGTGATCCTGTGCTCCGCTACATGTTGACCTTATTCTAACTCTTGGGAAATCAGTACCTGTAAATATCTACAAAATTTTTTAGTAAACTGTATTCACACATAACATGTATTTACTAAAAATATATTTAACTCTATGATAACGGTTTCTTCTCTCCTTGGATTGAAAACAATAACATACTATTACTATAGTATCTCATTTTACAAGGTTCTATCAACATAGAAATCAACATATGCCAACATGAAATCAAAGGTTTAGTGCTGTTTTGTTAAGTAAAAGGAGGAAATGGCTTAAGGCTGTAAAGAAGGTTAGATTTGTCTTTGAGCCTTTTTATAACCACCTTTTCTTAACTCTTAGCCATTCTCAAGCTACCAGGTCTACCACAATGGCAGTATTTCTGGGATTATTCTTCTGGGCCGCAAACCTGCTGTGAAGTGCCATGAGGAGCTAGGAAGTAGAGTTATTATTGATTGTGTATACTTTTTCTCCTATATGGTTTTACATTCAATAGATAACTCTTTGACCTTCCCATTTGATTTTGTCTAAACAAATACATTCCTCTATAACAATTGGATAATGTCTTGGTTTCAGATGCAGAATTTGTGGTGAAGATTTATGTACAAGTGATTTATTGAGATAGTGTTCTCTGTGAGAACACAGCAGAAAAAAAAAAAACAAGCAAATTTATGGTGATACCTAAGTTTAGACTTAGCCTGATTTCACGGGAAGTTCATGAGTATTAATTATCTCCCAGAGTTGTCCCATCATGAGATATTTTGCAGTCTATTATCAATCCTTCATTCACTGCATATAGCTGAGGGTGGCAGGAAACACGTGACCTCCTAGGCATTTCTGTCTTCCCAGAGTCATTCTCTTGAGAAGAGTGCAGCTGGGACACTTGCAACCAGTGCTCATAGAACCTGGGGCCTGGAAAAACAGGTCTGTTAAAGGTAATCTGGGTGCATTATCTGTTAGTCCACAATGCATGGATTCCAGCATTTCATTTCATGTTATTTTAACCTAGTGGAATCTTTATTCCTGGGATTGGCAGCAATCAGCATAATGAAGGTCCAGAATTCAGTCCCAAACACCATTACTGATGCTGTTAAGCTGGCATCCACAGCGGGGATCAAGCAAGAATACAATATAAGATTTTGGTCTTTGTGAAAACAACATGTGCTCATGTGTATCAGGACCCCAGCAGGAGATTTATTCTAGGGACCCAGAGCAGATGGTACAGTTGCCAATTGACCTTTATGGAACATTGTTCACTGCTTGACTTTACTGAAATAAAGAGACAGGAAAAAAATCAGCTTTCCCATTCTCAAGGATCTATTTAATCTCACCTAAGTATTTGTTCTGTAATCATACATAAACACGGAAACGATTTATATTTTCTTCAAAATTATTCTTCATGATAATGAAATCTGTGGTGGATAATATTAAGGTTACCAGATAAAATATAGGATTCTCAGTTAAATTTTATTTTCACACAGACAATGAATGTTTTCTTAGTATAAATTTTCCCAGGCAATATTCAGGATGTATTTATACTAAGACTTATTTGTTGTTTATCTGAAATTCAAATTTAAGTGGGAATCTGTATTTCATCTCCTAATCCTGGCAATCTTAGATAATAGCCAGAGTACTTGAAATATCATATATTTATAGTGCAATGGTATCTTACAATTTCAAATAAAGATTTTTTATCATTAGTTTTATATTTTTCATTATCAACATATAAATTAAAGATAAAGCTGTTTTTACAAAGAAATAAAGGGAAAACATCAAAATATAATATATTTAAGTGCTTGAATTGTTGCTCCTGTCAACCTCTTAGAAATATCAAATGTTAAACATATACTTATTCCCACATACAGGTATACATATGAACATACACATAATTTTTCATACTCATTAAATTTTAAAAGCTCCTGCTTGGTGGAGTTACAGTATCAATTTATAAATGATATATAAAAAGAAAAATCTCACCTCCCCTGTAGCGCCAGTTGAAAATACATTGCATTGCCTTCACTGCTGAGCAGACTGGTGCTGAGCTACTTGCTATAATATTGCTTGGAATTGGAGACATCCATCACACTGAGGAACCCCACCAGTTGGAAGGAAAGGGAAGTTTCTTTAAGTGCGATTTCCCTCTAGGAATGGAAAAAAGGAGTCAATTTTTCTTGTCCACCCTTTCTTTTCCTTTTCATTATTGTATCATTGTTCGAAAATATGTATCACAACAGTTATTCTCTTCTCTACTCACACATACCATTAACAAGCTCAAGTGTTTGCATCTGTTTCCTATATGCAATACCAGTTTGCCTTTAATAAAAAGTTCCAGGAGAAAAAAAAAAATAAAGAAAAACAAGACAAAAATAACCTTTAACAATTTAAAATTAATAATAATAAAACTTCTTTTTTTAATTCAAAATAACTATTTATTTTTTATAATTTTTATTTTGTTATATTAGTCACCATACAGTACATCCGTAGTTTTTGATGCAATGTTCCATGATTCATTATTTGTGTATAACACCCAGTGCACCATACAATATGTGCCCTCCTTAATACCCATCACTGGCCTACCCCAATCCCCCACCCCCTCCCCTCTGAAGCCCTCAGTTTGTTTAATAAAATTTCTAGCCAGCCAAATGCAGACTGATTTCATTTTAAGAGAGAATATTTTTGGGTTTTTTTGTTTGTTTGTTTTAAATAGACTTCTATGGCAGAGCTCTACTAGTTCATCCAGTAAAACCATGATCGACTCTGGACTCCAGGAAACAAACTAAGGGTTACAGAAGACGGGGGCTGGGGGAGGGGGGTAACTGGGTAATGGGTATTAAGGAGGGCACATGTTGTGATGAGCACTGAGTATGATACGCAACTAATGGATCATTTAACAGTACATCAAAAACTAATGATGTACTATATGTTGGCTAACTGAACATAATAATAATAAAAAATAATAATAATTTGAATTAATCCAAGATTTGGGGCTTAGGTCAATAAAAATAGGTATTAAAATGTTCAAAAATCCACTTACAGCACTGAGTATTAACCAGTCTTGTACTAAAATGTTTGGTTTGGTCTTTTTTGCTTGTTTGCTTATTTGCTTCTTTGCTACTTTTTTTTTTTTTCTACCTTTGGCCTCCTAGACTTCAAAGTTATAAAAGTAAGTTGAAGAAAAAGTAACATAAATAATTGAAGTGGTAGAAATACAATTTTACAGTAATGAGGATATCTAATATAAAAAACGAAAGAATAGCATTGTATACTGTCTGCGATGGGGCAGTAAAATGGAAGCTTCAAGAGATAAGTGATATCACCTCACTTCATGGTGAGTGTGGTAGCATGTAACAACTGTAGGCATCATGGAATCATTTGCAATGTCCCCCTCACATACTTTCCAAGAAGCAGCACTTGAAAAAGAGAAATTGTTAAAATAGTGGTAGGGAAATGATTCTCCCAAGACAGGGTTGATGAACTGGAGACTATGAAAGCAGGGTCCAGGTGAGTCCTGATTTTAAAATCAATGGCTCTTGACCCCCAGGCATACCTGGTGAGTTTTCTTTCTCTTTAAACTCAGCAGCTGATGTATAGACTAGGAACTGGGGTGTCTTATCTCAATCAAAGAACACTGAATCAAAGAAGCTGATGCTCTCAATGGGATATAATGACAAGAAATGGTAAAATATATGAAAAGTATGATTGTTATAAAATAAAAGAAAGCATAAAATACAAACATGATAAAAATGCAAGGAGAAACAGAATTAGGTGGCCTAGACAGAAAAACATTTTTGATGAGCATAATAAATAACATTAAGGAGAAAAGAGAACACATTGGAAATATAAGGCTGTTATGAGCAATTGTAAAGAAACAGCTGAAAATATGGGATGTAATACTTATAGCAGATAAATAACAACTACCATCGCCACAACAAAATCACCAATATGTGTTGAGTAATAAAATGGATTCAGCTAAGGAATAAATCACTGACCTGGAAGGAATTCAACCAGACATAGTTAGAAAGGTAAAGAAAAATGGAAAGATAAGAAAAAAGTTAGCTTTGGAATGAAGAGGCAAAAATGTCAAAAATTAATGTAATACCAGAGTCATAGGAGAGAATAAAGGAAAATTGCAGAAGGACAATAATTCCACTTTTATGAGGTATCTGAAATAGTCAAACTCACAGAAACAGAGACTAGAATGGTTGAGAGGAGGGGAGAGTGGACAGTTGATCTTCAACAGATAAAAGGTTTCAATTGCACAAGATCAATAAAAATCTAGAGATCTGCAACATTGTACAACATTGTACCTATAGTTAACAATACTGTACTGTGTACTTAAAAATTTGTTGAGATCTCATGTTCAGTGTTCTTACCATAAAAAAAATTGCAGAATTATTTGAAGGTAATTTTAGGATTGTCTAAAAATAAGTAAAAATGTGATATGTCAAATTAAAAGAAAATATGAGGTAATCAAAAGGATACAAGGGAAAAGAAAAACAAATCTAAACATGTTATAAAGAAATTACATCAGAATAAAAAAAAATGTATTATCGTTTCCACAGAGGAACTATATCCACAAAGCAACAAGAAGTATTCTGGCATTAAATTTGTAAATAGCAACATTCAAAAGTTAAGAAAATGGGTTAATGTTTCCAGAAATTGAAGGAAAAGAAGCATATAACAAGATTTTCATATCCAGCAAAATGCTATGAAAATAGCCTGGAAAAAATGAAAATTATCTTAAACATTCAAGACCTCAACATTTTTACCGCACAAAGGTCATCTTTGAAAACACCCCTGAAGAATATACCTGAACTAAATAATGATTCTTTTCTCTCGGTGCCACACTTGCTCGTTTGTAGTCTGCTCTGTCTCGCCGGGGTGAGAAGTTAGCCGACTACATTTTCCAGACTTCCCCGCCAGGCTCCAGGCTTGTTGCTCACTCACGCAGCTCGGTTACAAACGCGGTGACCACGTTGAGTGCTTCAGCAGCTTCTGAAGCAGAGACATCTGGGACCTCAGTAATAGAATTTTCCTAAGTAGTCATGGCTTCCTGTAGTTACTTCAGATCCCCGCTTCATTATTTCCCGCCTGTACTTTGATCACATTTACACCTAATTTCCAGTTTTAAATTCATCTGTTTAAAGCATCACAATAGGTTTCTGCTTTGCTGATCGGACACTGACTGAAACAATGTTTCAGCAAATGCCTGGACAGCAAAGAGGAATAATAACCACTTGTGTAAACTAACAGCAAGGAAACTATCTACATCTTTATATCCTGAGAATTAGTATTCTACGAAAATACCAAAATGGAAGATAAAGAAGAGGAAAAGACCTGAGGGCACTAAAAGCATTTTAATTTGTCTTTCTGAAGGTAATATAAAAGTGAGATAGAGATATTTAAGGAAATGAGAGGGTAAACACAAGTACAGATAGTAATATAATAGGGGTAGCAGCCAGAGAATAAAATATAAGGTTTAACATGTAAATCAGCATTAAAAAAAATGATCTGTAAAGTGGAGGATGAGAAAAGAGGAAAGAAAACTGTATAAGTTGATTAATGGAAAGTATGGTATCTGATGGCAAAATTAAGTTCTAAAATAATAATTATTTTCAGAAATGTAACCAATAAACTATAGATCAAGAACAAAGACTCAGATTTCCAAAAATTTTGTTATAACATTTAAAGTAAATCAAGATCTGGCAAACAAGAGAGATGGGGAAATAATTACGAATAAAACAATTCAACCAGACCAAAAAAAAAAAAAAAAAGTCACTTATCCCAAAGAAACACACTTAAATATAAGGATATCTTTAAAAATTTACAGCAATAGGATCGAAAACATAAATTTTAGGCATATATGAGCCAAAGAAAAGAATGTTATAGGCCAAACACAGAAAAAATGCCATGACAGAGAGTATTTGAATAACATAATTAAAAATTTTAACTTATGACTGATATGTGGAGATTCAACTTTAATGTATTGTCCTCTGCAGTTACAAATGCAATGTTTCTGGATATATGATTATTTGAATATGAAGAATATATGTATACAGGCAATTTTAAAATATGGTTAAAATCTTTTGAAGGACAATATGAAGACATAATGGTCTTCATTTTATGGCATGAATTCACAAGGTAAAGATGCCAGGTCTTTTCAAAGCAATCTAGAAATACAATTCCATTTTAATTAAACATCCAGAGGATTTTTAGTTAAATAAATTTTACAAATGGATTCTTTGGGAAGAGTTCACAAATATCTATGGAGATATTGAAATTATAAAATGAGGTAGAGGGGCACCTGAGTGGCTCAGTTGGTTAAGCGTCTGACTCTTGATTTTGGTTCAGGTCATAATTTTAGGGTCACGAGATTGAGCCCTGCATTGGGCCCCCACACTGGGCATGAAGCCTGCTTAAGATTCTCTCTCTCTCTCCCTCTTCCTTTGTCCCTCCCCCCACTCACGTGCTCATCTCTCTCTCTTAAAAAAAAAAAAGGAGAAACACTTGTTTTATAGATGTTAAAACATGTTGTCAACTCACAGTAATAAAAATAAGTAAACAAGTGAATGAATGAATGAATGAATGAATGAATAAACAAAACAGGCAAACAGGTGATACTAGAAAGAAATAGAAAAGAGACATCAGAGCACAAGTGAGTGTCCAGCAAAAGACAAATCTATGTATGAGAATACAGTATGTGGTTAAGGAAGCATTACAAATCAGTGTGGACATTATTGTTTTAAAATTGGACCATTACATGGACTAATACAAAGGAGTTTTTATACCTTATACAAATGTATCTTCCAGGTGGAAATAAGACAAAATGGGAAAGACAAATTTAAAATGTAATACAAAAAAAAAAAAAAAATAACAGAAAAATATCTTTGTCACATTATGGTGAATGGTTCTAAAAGAAACCCAAAAGTACAAGTCCTAAAATTCTATGGATTTGAATTCATTAAAATTAATTATGTCTGCTTAATGTGGAGTATTATAAATGGACTTAATAGGTCACATTCTGGAGAAGATATCTATAAAATCTTAAATCTACAAGGCAATATATACATATTAAATACAGAAATCTGATACCAAAATTTTTTTTAATCTTTGGCTTTGATTTTGTTTTTAGATTTTTTCATCATTGCAATTATTTATGTAAATCTACATATATATATGTATATATCATGCACACATGCATGCACACATAAATATTGATTTGGCAGCTTAACTTCACTAGCATTCAGAAATACTGTGATTGTTTTAAGATCCAATTAATATACCATAAGATCCAGCTAATATAGAATAGATTGCCTTAAAGCAAAAATAAGTTTATATCAATGTCTATGGGAAAATGGAGAAACTCATGTCTTACTTGAATTCACCAACCTGGCAGTTAGTGAAATTAAAAATGCTCATTCCCTAGGAGATAGAAATACTTCGATTTGTTATGTACTGCAGCAAAGTGCTCACACAGGTCCCCAGACAGATGTATACTCGGGTCTTCATTGAAGCTTTATTTATGGTAGGGGGGAGATAGTGGCAACCCAGATATCCACCATCAAGGAAGTGGATAAGAGCAATATGTTCGGTGCCTATGACAGTAGAGTGTGAAATAAATACAAGTCCTGAACTAGACTATTGAAAATATGAGCAGATCTTGAAAAACTGTGTGAAATAAAGAAATATGAAATTGAATGCGATTTCTATCACAATAACATTAATATAAATTAAAACAGATATATACCAAACCACACTACTTATATTTTCAAGGATAACCTACAATGTCATATAAACACATTAGAGTAGGCATCTATGGGAAGTTTCTAGAATGGAACAGGTGGCGACAAGAAGCAAAAATAAAGAAAAAAATAGATATATGGGTGGTGCCTTTCACAGATGAAAAAGGTGTTTAAATGTGGTGTATAATGAACTCGACACTAAAAGAAATATTATCATACAGCGGTTTCATTAAAAATGTGTGTGTAAGCTTTATATTAAGATTCAAATCATTAAAAATTAATGTATTTCCCCAGCATTTCTTATTACTTGAACATAAATAGACATAAATAAAATCAATAAAAATTTAAGCGAGTAAATTAAAATCCATCTACAAGTCTTCTGGATTTTTTTAGGAGCAGACTACTCTCCCGCGGTTTAATTAACATGTATAGTATTTTGATTGTAAGGTTTTCAACTAATTATGGAAACATTCTGATAATAGCTTGCTTAAGAAGTGATTCAGTTGTTAACCTGTCAATGTTAATTTTAGAATAAAGACTATCATATGATTTTACAAATGATTAGGAGATATTCTATAGATGCCTTATTTTATTAAATGTAAAACTATCTATCTAATCTAGCAATCTGTTTAAACAGATCAAATGATTTAAAACCCCATTCTACATACATAAAAAAATACCTAAAATGACTATCACATATTTACAGAAAAACTCACGTCCTATAGAAATAAATTTTAAGTCATTAGTTTTAATAATTTGATGGACAAAATAGTAGAGTGGAAAACAAGTTGTTCTTGTGTGTCCTTAGAAATGTCACCTAAATTTTCTGTTTCAGATTTTTCATCTGAAGACTGAACATGTTTGTTTGTCATCTCTTAATAAGTAAATAAATAAATAAATACAAATAAAGACGTACAACTCCATTTAGTCAACAATGCTTTAGTGTGTGTGTGCGTGTGTGCGTGAGCGCGTGAGCATGCATGAAATGCGCGTGTATGCACGTATATATATATCTTTCATTCGTTTATTCATTTACTGATGATACAAGTATGTATTTATCACTGTTGACATAAATTTAATCTATTCTGATTTCAGTGCTATATCCGTGAAATTCTTCTTTCATATTATAGCCAAGAGGTTCATTTTATTCCTCTTTATGTGCTTATTGCCCTCTATGCACCAGCAGAGTAAAATTTAATGTATTGCATGTCAAACAAGGCCCCAACAGGACTCAAGACAACCTATCTCTTCAGCTGTATCTTTCAATATTCTTCACCTTGAGTCTTACACGTTTGTGTCTGGTTACCTACACCACACATTATAATGTACTGCTGGTTTTTCTGATGGTGGTCTTACAGATTGAGATCATTCATTTTCCATCTATCTTCACCTTGATAAGACATCCATTTCTCTGTAAAACACAATATGTCATCATATATACATAAAAGTCTTTCCTGGCCCTGTTATTTTGACTTTTGTGCCCCAACACTTGTGCTCCCCAAGTTTTACTTCTAATTTTGTATTTATCTAATAATTGAATAAAATGTACATGATCAATTTAAATGTCAACCCCCCCCATTGCGTGGTAATTCTCCAAAGAACAAAGCCATTTATCATCAGTCTGTGTATTACTTGTTATAATATATTGCCTAGAAATGGGTATGAGCACAATAATTATTTTTCATATAATAAATTAATTAACAGATTAGAAAATCACATGGTAAATACATGCAATAAATCCAAACACCCCTGCAATCTTAAAGTCCAAACTAATTTAATTAAAACTCCAGCTTACAGGTTAATTTTCAAAGATGGTATGCAATAATACAAAGGAACATTATCCGGTAAGTTGGCTAGAACCATGAACAAGCAAGTGTTCTTAATTATGTCATCCTTTAGAAATGATTTGTGTATTCTTTATGCTTTTTAAAGTACTTAGAAAAGCATCTTTGAAGAATTATGAAATGATGTTAGAGTACTTTAATCACAACAATGTATATGTATAAGCTTTGTAAAAAATACTGATTTGTCTTGGCCATTTTCAACAAAATTGTACTTTCTTCTCTATCTTATAAAAATTCATGGTAAAACAAGTTTTCTGGCAATGCTGCACCATCTGTTTTGTTCAGATCTTATCGTTGTTTTGCTCTATGCAACAATAATTAAGTATGTTGGCGGTAAGAGAAATAACAGTTGGATTTCTTTAGAAGATTAACAGTATGAACAGTACAGCTAAGAAGGGAATTTTCTCGCAGATTCCAAAAATATCTCACCTTTACAACTCTATAGCAGAGGAACCTGGAGAACCACCCACTCTCTCCTACCTACCACCAAATGGCTACAAAATCTTCAACGTATGCAGCACTTTCCAGAGTGTCCTTTTTTTTTTTTTTAATTCTGAAACAGGAATGCTTACTACTATTACATTACCTCTATCTTGCAGCTATCATTGCTTTTTCTTTTTTCCTGTTATTTCTATCTTTGTATTTTATATCAAAGTCTCTTTTTCTTTCCTTTCTCATTTCCTTTAATGCTGGCATTTATTTTTAGGTATGCCTATTTAAAATAATTAAAAATTTGACATGTGACACCAAAAGGACAAGTAACAAAAGCAAAAATAGACAAGTGGAATAATATCAAACTAAAATGCTTCTGAACAGCGAAGGAAACAAGAAACACAATGAGAAGTCAAATTACGAAGTGGGAGAAAATATTTGCAAACCATATATCTGATACAGGGTTAATATACATAATGTGTAAGAAACTCATACAACTCAATAGCAAAATAACAAATAACCTGATTTAAAAAAGGGCAAAGAGACTGAACAGATGTTCTCTAAAGAAGACATACAAATGGCCAATAGTATATAAAAGGAGCTGAACATCACTAATTATTAGGTGAATGCAAATCAAAACCACAATGAGGTATCACCTCACACCTCTTAGGATGGTGGCTAGAATGAAAGAAGAAAAGAAAGAAAGAAAGAAAGAAAGAAGGAAGGAAGGAAGGAAGGAAGGAAGGAAGGAAGGAAGGAAGGAAAGAAAGAAAGAAAAGAAAGAAAGAAAGAAAGAAAGAAAGAAAGAAAGAAAGAAAGAAAGAAAGAAAGAAAGAAAAAAGTGATTGTAAGGATGTGGAGAAGAATAGGGAACCTTTGTACGCTGCTGGTGAAATGTAAATTCCTACAGCTACTACGGATAATGCCCATTCCTCAAAAACTAAAACTGGAACTACCATATGATCCGGCAATCTTATTCATGAGTATGCATTCGAAGGAATTGAAAGCCGGAGTTCAAAGAGGTATTTGCACTCCCATGCGCATTGCAGGATTATTCACAACAGCTGAGATATGGAACCAACCTAAATGACTATCGATGGTTAAATGAATAAAGAAATGCCATATATATATATAATGAAATATTACGTAACTTTAAAAAAGAAGTAAATGCTGCCATTTTTGACAACATGGATGAACCTGGAGGACACTATGCTAAGCCAGAAACAGTAGGACAAATATTACATGATACTGTTCATTTGAGGAATCTAAAATACTCAAACTCATAGAAGCAGGTAGTAGGTTGCCAAGGCCTGGAGGCAAGGCGAAACAGAATATTAGTCAAAGGTCTCAAACTTTCATTTGTACAAGATAAATGAATCCTAGAGCTGTACTGTACAGCATAGTGCCTACAGTTAACAAGATTATATTGTATATTTAAAACTTTGCTAAAAGGGTAGACCTTATGTTAAGTGTTCTTATCACAAAAAATTAAAATAATAATAAAGAGGGTGCGAGGAACTGGTTCCAGGTAACAGATATGTTAATGGCATAGATTGTGGTGATGGCTGCACAGGTGTTTACATATCTACAGACTCTTCACGTTGTATACATGTCAATCATATCTCAATAAAGTAGTTTAAAAATTTTTGACATGCAGGGCCCCTGGGTGGCTCAGTTGGTTAAGCGTCTGACCCTTGATTTTCAGCTCCGGTCATGCTGAGTCGGCTTGGGAACTCTCTCCCTCTGCCCCTTGATTCACTGCACATGTACTCTCTCACTCTCTCTCTCTCTCAAAAAAAAATTTTTTTTGACATGCACCTCCCAGCTGAATCTCAAATACATACTTTAGTTCTTAGAAAATACGTTTCCTCCATTGTTTACTAAGAGTGCTTATTTGCTCTCAGTCTTTTTTTTTTAGGATTTTATTTGTTTACTTGAGAGACAGTGTGACAGAGAACTTGAGAGAATGCGAGCACAAGCGGGGAGGGGGGGGGGAGAAGAGGAAGAGACTCTGTTGAGCGGGGAGCCAGATGGGGACTCGATCCTGGAATCCCTGGATTGTGACCTGAGTCCAAGGCAGATGCTTAACCGACTGAGTCACACAGGTACCCTATTTACTCTCAGTCTTAAACATTTAGATTTTCATCTTGGTTTTGATTAGAGAGACAGTAATATTTATATGGAAAATTCCATCTACATGCCCTAGGGAGTCCTCTAATTACATAATATTGCATAAGAATCAAATGTAAATATTTTAATTTGATTATAAATTTTTGAGAATATACATCTTTTTTCCGCCTTTCAAAAAAAAAAAATTCCAGAATAGTTAACATGCAGTCTTACATTAGTTTCAGATGTAGAAGATAGTGATTCAACAATTCTATATATTACTCAGTGTTCATCATGATAAGTGTACTCTTTAATCCCCATCCTCCCACCCACCTCCCTCTCATAATCATCAGTTTGTTCTCTATAGTTAAGGATCTGTTTTTTGGCTTATCTCGTTTTCTCTTTGTTCATTTGTTTCTTTAAATTCCACATGAGTGAAATCATATTTATCTCACTCTGGTTGACTTATTTCACTGAGCATTGTACTCTTTAGATCCATCCACATTGCTGCAAATGACAAGATTTCATTCTTTTTTATGCCTGAGTGATATTCCATTGTATGTATTTGCCACTCTTTCTTTATCTGTTCATCTGTGAATGGACACTTGGGCTGCTTCCATAATTTGGCTATTGTAAATAATGCTGCATAAACATAAAAATGCATATCTCTTTTTGAATTCATGTTGTTGTATTCTTTGGGTAAATACCCAATAGTGGATTTACTGGATCGTATGATAATTCTATTTTTAATTTTCTGAGGAATCTTCATACTGTTTCCAGAGTGGCTGCACCAGTTTGCATTCCCACCAACAGTGCTCAAGGGTTCCTTTTCCTCCACATTCTCACCAACACATGTTGTTTCTTGTTTTGTTTTGTTTTTTTAAGATTTTGTTCATTTATTTGAGAGAGAGAGAGTGAGCGAAAGACAGAGAGCACACAAAGGAGGGGAGGAGCAGAGGGAGAGGGAGAAGCAGATTCCTCGCAGAGCAAGGCATCCGGATGCAGGGCTTGATCCCAGGATTCCGGGATCATGACCCGAGTCGAAGGCACATACTTAATGGACTAAGCCACCCAGCCACCCCTCTTGTGTTTTTATTTTAGCCATAGAATACACATTTATAATTTTTTCATTTCATCAATACCATGTTGTTTTCTTCAACTTTTTTAAATCCAAAATTTGAGGTATATATATATGCAAATTTATTTTTTTTATGTTCACTTAGCCACCAGATAGTACATCTTTAGTTTTTGATGTAGTGTTCAACGATTCATTAGTCATGTATAATACCCAGTGCTCATCACAACATGTGCCTTTCTTAATATCCATCACCCGGCTGCAAATTTATTAAGTTTTAATCCAGAGTTAGATTATACCAAAGTTATTTCAATTATCTAGATGAAAATTTAATTCAAAATCCTGATTTGGCATCTTTAATAAAAATATCAAGATTTTAAGTTGTATTTTTCAGCAGTCATATGTTTATGGCTTTACATAAAAAATGAAATGTGTATGTCACTTTCTTGCATCTTTTATACTTAATTTATGTACGTGTGTATATTTCCTTCTTGAAGGCTGCCACAAACTAAATACTACACAATTGCAAATGTATATCAACAGACTTCTGTAAAGGGCAAATCATTTTCAGGTCATGTTGCCTTTCTTGCTTGCTATAACCTTCAGCATTACACTGTATTCGTAAGATATATTGTAATGAAATATGCAATTGAAAAAAGTTTTTCCCTAGGTATCTCTCAGAGTATTTCGTGTATAACAGTCAGTGTTTCTTTCTCACAAAATACTTTTGGGTTTTCTATCTTAAAATTGACCTTGTGGTTTTTAATTCTTTTTAATGAATTCAAATATGGGACTAAGTAGAAAATATTATTTTCCACACTTTTATGAAAAGATATCAAGAAGAAAGACATCCTCCAAGGATGGAGGAAAAATTGCCACATGCCTTTACAAGGACAAATTAAACATATACATATGTATACATATTTATACATATTATTCAAAATGTCTGGTTATAAGCTGATTGTATTGGAAATTTTTCCAACTAAATATCAGCTACTGAATGTTTCATGACTATGACATTCTTTAAATAATCCACTTACTATTCTTAAGCTAAGTCAACATTTATGAAATCTAATATTTTATAGATTTTTAAAATATCTGTTTTTATTCTCTGTTGTATATTATACTGTTTAACTTATCCAGGTAATTATTATTTTTAAAAATTCAGGTATATTTTATTTAGTCTTAGAATTCCTATTGTTTCTTTTTTATGGTCTTTATTTCTCTGCTAAGTTTTTCTGTCTTCATTCATCATAAGCATATTTCACCCCTACCTTTGTATTATATAAGATAGCCTATATCCTGGGCATCTGGGTGGCTCAGTTGGTTAAGCATCTGCCTTCAGCTCAGGTCATGACCCCAGGATCCTGGGATGGAGCCCACAACAGGATCCCTGCTCAGCCGTGAGTCTGCTTCTCCCTCTCCCTCTCCCCCTCTCCCTCCCCCCTGCTGGTATGCTCTTTCTCTCTCAAATAAATAAATAAAATCTTTAACAAAAAAAAACATATCCTGTATCCTCGTAATGAATCATCCTCTTATTCTTAAACTTGTTAAAATGGTTTCTGTTACTAATTCTTTAATAGTACAATAATAGCTTACTTTTATTGAATGCCTAAAATACATCAAACACTATCATACTACACTATATTGTGTATATACATGTACTATATACTATAATATACTCTATACTACAAAATATGAAATGTGTATTATTCTATTTTTGTGTATGACAGAAAATTTTGTGTAACATGATCTTTAGAGCCAAATTTCTGAGTTCGTGTTCTGGTTCATCCACTGTTTTATAGATAACTAGCTGGCTACTAGATATTCATTTCCCTTCCATAGTAAGAAACCTTGGCTGGAAATTGGTTGCCATACTAGGGACTATATTTTATTTTATCTTCTTATTTCTCAGATCTCATAGATGAGGCCATGGACTTAGGTCTGTCTGATATAATGTGTGTCGATTCCAGGTCCCAATGTTAAACTGTATTATATATATATGTGTATATATATGTGTATTCCTCATGGTCTCTTTGTATCTTTGTATTTTATATATATATATATAGTTCCCTTGAGCTTGAATATATATATATATATGTATATATATATATATATATATTCCTCATGGTCTCTTTTCCCTGACTCAGTGATGTCAGGGTCAACTTGAAGCCACAAGATGGCAGAGTTAAAACACAAGATGAGATCAGCTAGTGACCTTCACTCCCACTTCAAAAAGGGCTTCTTAGGGAAGCCACCTGACCAGAAGCATTATCACTGAATTTGATCTAAATAAAACCAAACTTTTTTTTTTTTCACTGAGATTTGAGACTTTCTTGTTATAGCAGTTAACCAATAAAATATGACCTTTTACAAGATATTTACCCTTGTGTTGACATAGATTCACTATTTATTAAATAGGCATATTGAGTAATTAAATGAATTTATACATGCAGACCACATAGATCAGATTGTGGTGCACACCAAGCACTACATAATTACTTTTTATAATAATAATTATTATTAGGTAAATCTAAGTGGCATGTACTATTGTACTATCAGTTATGCATGTAGGGAAACTGAATCATTATTTGCTGGTCAACCAACCAGCAACTCCTTTTGGTTCCCTTGAGCTTGTAAATAATTATAAAACATTTTAAGTGGTGATTAAAATAATATGCTAGAAGGAATCTGATTATTCCTTCACAAATTATAATGTGTACAATATACTTCTAACATAGTAATATTATTCCTTCACAGATTATAATGTATACAATATACTTCTAATATATTCATATCTCGTAAATGAAAACCATCTCAAAGTCTTGAGAAGATTAATTCTTAATCAAAAGCATTATAAAGACTACCCAGATTATCATCCCATCACCTTTGGTTTCAAAGAAGTTTTGTGTTAAGTTAAAAAAATATTAGCTTATATGGACTGGCACAATTCCTGCAAAACTACAGAATGTCTTGACTGATTATTATTTTAATCAATTTAGTATTGTCCTTCACTATAACTGAATCTAGAAATCATATTCAACTAAAGCAAGTTACATTTGTTGAGGTAAATATTACACAGATTGACCAGAGTATCTGACATGCATGCTGGGGAGGAGGAAATAGAACTACAGACTCCAAAGAGAAAAGGAGATGAGAGCAGAGGGTCTTACCCCAGACCCCATTGTGAATAACATGATTCTTATTTCCAAGACTTTGAGCGAGTCAATCTTTAAGAGTGGGTCTGATATAGACACATTTGAAAAGTTTAACTTCATTTAAGAATGTGTTTTCCTGTAATTCCTGAAGAATAGTTTCAAAGGATATAGAATTCATGGTTGACAGTAATTTTCATTTAACATTTGAAAAAGGTTGTGCAACTTCTTTCTGCCTCTACTATTTCAAATAGGAAATCGACCATTATTAAAATTGGTGTTCCCCTGTAAGTAATGTGTCATTTTTTTCTGGCTGCTTTCCAGATTTTTTGTCTTTGGTTTTTCAAAATTTAATTATATTTCTGGGCAGTAACCTTGTAAGGTATCCTTTTAGGGTTTGCTGGCCTTTTTGAAATTGTGGCTTATTTATGTCTCCAAATGTGGGATTTTCAGCTACTATGTCTTCAAATCCCCTTTCAGATCCTTTCTCCTTTTCTTCTCAGTGACTCTGATAACATAAATGGTGGAGCATAAATGGTGTTACTATCCCATTGTCCCTAAGAATTTGTTCGTATTTTTTTTTTCAGTTCATAATGGCTTGTATTATGTGAATTATATTTATATTTCCACAGGTTTAGTGATCCTATCTTTTGTCATCTCCAGTACTATGGAACCAATTGAGTGAGATTTTTGTTTTGTATTTTTTGTCCTGCAATTTACATTTGATTCATTATAACATATTTATTTGCTGAGAGTTTTATATTTGTTTCAAGAGAATTTTTAATTTACATTTTAAAGATGGGTTTTTTTTTTTTAAAGATTTTGTGTGTTTATTTGAGAGAGAGTGAGAGAGAGAGAGAGAGAGAGAGAGAACGAGCAGGGGAGAGGGGCAGTGGGAGAGGGAGAAGCAGGCTGCCCGCTGAGCAGGGAGCCCGGCACTGGCACTCGATCCCAGGGCCCGGGGATCATGATTTCAGCAGAGGGCAGACGCCTAACTGACTGAGCCACCCAGGCACCCGAGATGGCTGTTTAAAAATACTTGTCAGATACTTCCAACATCTGATTCATCTTGGTGTTTGCATCTGTTGTAATTTTTTTTTCAGTTTTTTAATAAGACAAGTGGCTTTTTTATGGTAGCCTGGACATTTTGTCTATTGTATCATTTGACTTGGGTTTTATTTAAATACTTTCTTTTAACAGGCAGTCACTCTGTTTGGATTTAACGTCCTGTCTGACACTTGCATGCTTTGGTTCCAAGACATTTTAATTTTCAGAATCTTTGCCAAGCTATTCTGGTCTTCTTCAGTTCTCTGCTATCTGTGGAATCTTATTACCCCTATTGTTGTTGAGGGTAAGGCGGTTTTCCCCATGTTGGGCTGCCCAAGATCCCTATGTGGGTATGATAGACAAACTAATGGTACCTCAAAGATGTTCACATCCCAGCCCCTGGAACCTGTGAGTATGGTACATTACATAGCAAAGAGGCTTTGAAGATGTGGTTAAGTTGTGATGTAGAGATAAGAAGAACATGCTGGATAATTTGGGTGGGTCCGTTGTAATCAAAAGGGTCCTTGTAAGACTGAAGAGGGAGAGAGAAGAGTCAGAAGAGATATCAGAACAGAAATAGAATTTGGAGTTGTAAACTTTGAAATGGAGGAAGAAGCACAAGCCAAGAAATTCAGATGTCCCCTAGAACCTGAAAAAGTCAAAGGAATAATTTCCCCCTAGAGCTTCCATAAGGAATTTACCCCTGCCCACACCTTGATTTCAAGACTTCTGACCCCCAAACAGTAAGATATAAATTTGGACTGCTATTACAAATACCTAAAAAGGTGGAAGTGGTTTCGAATTGGGTAATGGGTAGAGGCTGAAAGAATTTTGAGGAGCATGATTTAAAAAAGCCCAAATTTCTTTGAAGAGATTGTTAGTAGAAATATGGATAGTAATCACTGAGCTAGTGAAGACTTGGTAGGAAGTATAGATAGAAAGATAGAAAGCATATTGTCTTAGAGAATATTTAGATAATCAAATACAGCCTATTGGAAAAAATATGTATTTTAAAGACCTTGCTGGTAAGGACTCAGAGGAGGAGCTTGGAGAAGAAAATACATATCTTATAAATTAAGGAAGAAAGACTAGGAATAAAGTATCTTCTTAGAGGATAAGTTGTCATGTAGAACGGTTGCTAGTCACTAAAGATGGACACTAAAGGTGCTGCTGGTGAGGACTCGGAAGGAAGGGAGGAAAATGTTACTGGAACGGAGGAAGTAGATCTTTGCTGTATAAGGTACAAAACTTAGCTGAATTGTGTCTTAGAGTTATAGTGAAAGCAGAACTTTTAAGTGATAAACAAGGAAGGATATTTAGCTTGAAGATATTTCTAAGCAAAGTGTTGAAGATGCAGCCTGGTTTCATCTGGCTGTTTTTAGTAAAATGTGAGAGAAATGAAATAAATTGAGGAAGAACTGTTAAGCAAAAAAGAACCAGGATTTGATGTCTTGGAAACTTCTCAGCCTATCCAGATTTCAAAAGATGCTAAAATTAGAAGATTAATTATGAAGAAAGCATGCTCTGAGAGACTCCCCTGCTGGTCACGTGCTGCCGGGGAGGGACAGACGAGTGCCCGTTCCCAGGAGGAGCTGCATCGCATCAGTTATATGTTACTCAACAATTGTAGGTTATCTATTAATCACACGCTACTCAATAAGCTCTGTGTGGAGCCAGGCAGCGGTGCTGGGATTGTACAACCTTTTTGTTAGGGTGTGGTTTTAAGTCCCAGGTCTGAATTTGTAGTACTTCATTTTAGCAGCAGAAGGAAACCAATAGAGTGGGAGAGACTCGTTTCAAGACTTCAGGGATGAAGAGGCTTCTCTGGTTAGACATTTGCTGTGGTGGGATTGTTCTCCCACCACCCCCATGATGTGGGGCATGAAAAGCAATTCTCTGGTAGGTTCTCATGGTGTGATCCTCCCTACCAGTGCTCCTCGGCTACCGTGGTCTCTCTGGGTAGAGTATGGGTATCTCTGGTACATGGGAACTAAGGGACATTTGTTAGTGTCAGAGTCCTTCCTGCCAGTGCAACCCAGTTACCCCATTGTCTCTTAGTCAAGTAGGGAAGTCTGAGACCCAGCAGACAAGGAGAACATTTTGCCCAGTTACCTATTTTTAACCAGCCATTTGTGTCAGACTCGCCTGTTGTCAGAGGGACTCCCAATTGATCCAGAGGTTAAATGAATTTATTTGGGCTGCGTTTTGTTGCTAGATTGGTTGGTACTATAAAAACTCTGAGCCAGGATCTCTTGCCTTTGTTGCATGGGATGACATAAGACACTGTTATATTGTTCCTTCAACCAGGGGTGCGAAACCAGTTCCTCTTCATACCACCCTCAGAGTTGTCCTTTCATTACCTGTTGTTATTTCCAAGGTTTTAGTTGTATTTAACAAAAAGGAGCAGGGAGAAACTAGTCTATTACTTTTTGACTATACCAGAAGTCCCAATATGTGTTTATTCTTCTCAAAACCACAGATTTAAGCATTCCAGACATTTAATTTAATATGCATATATTTAGCATATGTATACACATAGCATATATATGTATTCTTTTTAACCATATAAATAGTGGAGAAGACAAAGAAAAAATGCAGTACTGTAGTATGTCAGCTCGGAAAGATTCTGTTCTAAAACCTGCAAAGATATGGGCAAATGTTCAGAAAAGCCTCTTCTCCCACATATTTGAAAATACCCATGCACCAGCAAATCACACTGCATGTCTTCTGATGTATTACATTAGAACTTCCACAATGTGAGTAATGACAACCTCAAATGTTTTCTTTTCTCATCCCACTTACCTCAACAACTGGAGCATGACCTTTTTTAATAACAAGAATATATTTCAATTCACTTTAAATATCAGCACTGCATCTTTATTCTGGTAGCCTTCTGCCTGCATGAACACATTGAAAATAATACATATTACCCATTAAATATATTTATATTATGCATTTTTTTCTTAACAAGAGTGGTGAAACATCACATGCGATGACTGTGAATTATTGCTAGCATTTGGAATGTATTGTCAACCAATATGACTGTAGAAAATTGTTTTTATTTGCATGGATTTAAGTTACGGTACTTCCAGTGTAAGGTGGAACACTGAAACACAGATTCAGTTCCTACATTCTTGAAGACCCTCTAAATCAGGAATTCATAACCACAGTACCTGAACTTGAATGGATTTGAACTTCAATGTATATATTTATTTTCAGTAACCTCTAACTGAAAATGATCTTTCCTTCAATTACATGTACAGGCAACAAACCCCAGTAGTATTAGCAATATTTATGGCTTTATTATCATTAAAAATCACAGGTAGTTTCATATCACATTCATCTATTGCAGAGCTAGAATTTAGATTATGCTGATCACTACCAAATTATGATAGATATTAGACCTGCAACTCAATATTTTTATTTAATGCATGAGTGGAGACACATATTTATTCTTACATAAAAATGTTTAAAATATTTTTATAACCACTTTTCAGTGCTGTTGCTTTCTGTTGTATTCTTATACATTTTATCTCATGAATTTAAATCATTATTTTGAGAACTCCATAGACTTTATTAGCCTGCCAAAGAAATGTATGAAGCAACTGTATGAGGACCACCAACTACAAAAGAATAATAAAAGTATCTTTAAACATCAATTGAAAATCAACACAAAGGGAGAAAAGAAGATCAAAAACACAATATTGGAAATTATAAAACTGATGGACAAATGGTAACTTAGAAGAGGGAATTGAGCTGAATGCTAAACCAGCAAAATGTAAAGCAAAGAAAGAAGCTAACTGCTATAAAGAATTTCCCCAAAGATACAGGAATGGACAATGGTACCCACACCTGACAGTGACATGAATGTGAAGTAAACCAGAATTGGTTAAGCAATCTATTTAAGTAGAGGTCGAACCTCCTTATCTCTTCTGCCGGTCTATAGAACTGATGACTGTGCATAGCAAACCTCATGTTTTATTTTTCAAAAAGAAAAAAAAAGAAAAGCAAAAGGGAGAGACACTGGAGCAGTATAATTTATAATTTCTCAATTTAAGGCAGGAGTGAGGCATTATCATAGTGTAAGTGGCAGGAATAGATAAAAATCTACATCCAGCAATGTCCACACTGCTCTCACAGCAGGGTTCCTGGGTTTGAGCTGACAGTCAAACTCGTAAGAAACCTCGGCATTGCCAAAACACTTGGTGATGAGAAAGGATCTAGGAGGTGCAGCAGGAACATGGTAGAATTCTTGGGCCTCTCAGACATGTTATCTGAAGGTCTCCATCACACTGCACTGGGTCGCCCAGGAGAGTCAAGACAGAGTGATGCCTTTGGGGTGAAGGCATCGGCAGTAGAGTTCCTTCAGTTTTTACACTCTGCTAGTCATATGCTCCCTCACAGGTACATGACAAGTTCCCATTCCCAGGTGGAGCTATATCTCATCGATTATACATTACTCATCAATTATGGGTTATTTATCAGTAACATGTTCCTCAGTAAACACTATCTGTAGTGAAGCACAGGTGCTTGGATTGGTATATAACAATGAGGAGAACCCTGATTTAGCTTGCATGTACTGTACTTACACCATCCTTGAGTTATGTTGCAGGAGAGCTCAACTAATTAGCCTAATTCTCAGGCATCCCAGGAGCTAGAGGAAAGCCAGGCCAGCTATTAAATCTTTAATTCAATACTGAGTCTTGAAAACATTAGCCTTGCTCTGGCACTCTTCTAAGAAGTTTCTGGAAAACAGGCCTGTTACTTTCCATGCTAAGGACTGGAAGAGTCTTCTGGAGCTATCTGAAGCACAAAATGAAAAACACCTCAAAGTACCAACATTCTTGATTTCAAAGAAAGCATAATAACCACATGACCCTCCAGAGAAGACAAGCTCAGACAATATGCAGAAGGCTCCCAATCAGCTTTTTAGTGATCAGTAAGTAAATAGAGAAAAAAGGCAAGAATGAAGGGCATTTTCGATAAATCTTCTATTGGAAACCAGAAATCAAATTCCACAGATGAAAAAAAAAGTATAAAAAATTGGGAAAGAAAATTTCTAAAAATGTATTATTATTTACAGAGTTAATGAAGATCATTTACAAAACAATAGAGTATAATGATAAAATAATAATATTCAAAAAGTGGAAAGTGTTCTTAAAAATTAAAATATGATAAAGTACATTAGAATCCTTAATCCCGTTTCACTTGAAATATATTTATTTTACACTGTCACACTATTTTACTCTATTTACTTATTTTACTTACTCTATTTACTCTATCACTTACAAGTGATACCCAGTGATTTTAGAAAATTATTTATCATATTTAGGCATAGTCTGCATATTTATGGCTTCCCCACATTTGCCTCTACCCTCTAATTCTGCTCTGTAAAGGACAAAATGATAAGGATTCTTGTCTGCAAGAGAGATCTTCGAATGCAGGAAGTCTTAAAACTACATTACCTTAAATGGTCTCTTATCCAAAATAAGCATGTTTAGTTCCATTAAAGATTTTCATTAAGAGACTTTTAACCTATCTTTTGTACTGTTTGTTTATATGTTTGTTTTTCACAATCTGATTTGTCTTAAAAAGATTACAAACACATTTCCAAAGATAGTCTTACCCTGAGGATATAGTAAATATTTTAGGTTTTTCTGGCCATATACCATCTATGTAATATATTCTTTTTGTTGTTGTTGTATTTTAAAAGAATGCTTTAAAAATATTTTATATGGCTTAAAGACTATAGAAAAACAAGCTGCAAGCTGGATTTGGCCCTCAGGCAATGGTTGCCAACCCCTGGTCTAATCACCAAAGGAGGCTTTCTTGATTAAGAAATTCACTAAAGTAACGTAATTTAATAATTATAAGTTGAATAAGAACATCACAAACCTTGAATCAACTCAAAACCTTGAGTTTATAGACAACTGAAACCTCAGTATCTTTTTCTCATTAACTACTGTGTATGTTTTCATGGTAAATATACATACCTAACAAGATGGGGATAGCTAAAAGTCTTTATTTACCTTACACCTTGTCTTTTTTAGATAAGAAGGTGTTGAAAAGCCTTTTTTTTTTTCTGTATAGAGCCAGATGGTTAATATTTTCTGCTTTGCAAGTTTAAAGGTTTCTGTTGCAGACACTCAATTCTATGGTGGTAGTGGGAAAACAACCATAGGTACTACATAATGAATGAATAAGAGTGTGTTACAACAAACCGTTATTTATTTATTAAAAACCTTGCTTCCAACTGTTGTCACAGGCTAAAAAGATCATTTAGTGATTCTGTTGTTAAGGGCCTAAGAATTTCTCTCAATTTTAGGTAACCTATAAAGCATATGTATTTTCTGTCACGGTGAAAACAAGATGACAAACAAGAGAAGTGGAAGGTTCTCCCTTAAATTTGATCCAGAATTCAATATATATATGGTTAAGCTATTGTCATAGGAGTTTCCAATTATATCTGAGATTTTAGAGCCTCCTGGGAGTTGAGGGATAAGACTAAGGAACACTAAATGGATAGGTTATTTCTCTACCTTCACTAGAATAGCTCTGATTTTACCTCTTGAAGTTTTATTTTTTTTAATTAGTTATTTACTTCAGAAAAACAAAAGCTTTCCTGATAATTAAAAGTGTTCAAATCATTTCTCTAGCCCATATTACTCTAAAATGGTTTTAGAGGTTGCATTGTGTCAAATACCTTTTTAAGTCAATGTCCTATATACTACTATAGTTTCTTGTATATTTTAGAAATAAATTTATGTGTATATATATACACGCACACGCACACATATATATAACCCAACAAACACCAGTTAAGTTTTCAGTAGTAAAGATATTTTAGCTATCACTTTTTAAATAATACATATTATAACATATGTAACATAATTTCTTTAAAGCCACTCTCTCCCATTCACTTTTCCTCACATACCGAAGAAGAGATGCTCTAACATCCATCTGTCATCCCTGTAAATAACTCTCCTAGCTCAATCCATGTGTCCAACCAACACCCCTTTGCATTTTTCCTTCCAATTCTAAAACACAAAAAAAGCTCAAATCATTGGTCTAAGTAAACAAAAATGTGTCCAAAAAGCAGGAAAGAGGAGGGGGAAAAAAACTACACAAATTATAGTTTGGTGAGGAGTCGCATTCGCTAAAATAGTAAACTCCTAATGTTAGTCTTTCCAAATTTTACTAGCAAATTAAGTTGTCTGGTAGAAATTAATGGTGGTATTTGATTATTTTAACTTTCTAATGGCCAAACCAGCATCCGAGTAAATTCAGATTTGTTTCCATTATCTTCTAAAGGAAGATACTTCACATCCTTTACTAGATAGACATAGAAGTACAACTTACTAAACCATCAAAATTCACTTTACTCCCATTTTAGTTTATTTGAATGACTACTTTAGCTAATGTAGGGATAAAGGAAGGCCATTTCATAAAATACCATAGAATTCAGACATCTTCTCCTTCTTGATTTCTCTCTTTTTCTCTGTCTTCCAGCTGGAAGTAATATGAAGTTGAATTAGCTGATGAAATTAATTTAAACCAGCATGAGTTCCTATTAATCTATATTTTGTGATAATTTTCTTCATCTGTAAAACATCATCTAGCAGAAATGCACAATTTTGGAAATCAAGTATGCTTTTTTACAATTCAATAATTATTGAAATTAAATGTATTAAATTAAAAGTATTAGATTGGCTTTAGTAAATTATATTAATATTTTATATTATCAAAAAGAATTTAAAATTATACTGTCTAATATGGTAACTAATAGTTTAATGTGATTATTTAAAATTTAATTAAAATTTAATTAGTTAAAAGTTGAATTATTTGATTCACTGGCTTAAAAGATCAATTATGTTCACTTAGGCTCTTTTAAAAAATAAGACAAATTTGTCCATTAAAAAAAAAGACTAAAATGACATTATATATATGTTTTATATTTGCATGTATATACATATAAATACATGTATAAAACACATTATATAGATATTACTGTTATATCTATAAAATGTGGGAGAAATATAAAATGTACAATAGGGATTCAGACAAGGAAAGATCGTTTTTGAATAAAGATATAAGAGGGATAATATTTCATGAGGTAAGCATTGTTTGCTCTCATAGCAAAACATGGTAGGATATCCCCACGGTTTCTCTGTATATCAAAGGATTAGGCTACTAATTTTCTTATTAGAGATTTTTTTCCTATTGGAAGAACACACCATCCATAGAGTTTCTCCTCTGGGTTCTCTTTCAAAGAGACATGAAAATTATAAATCATATGCAACTGGATTTTAACCACTGGGTTAACTGATAAGTATTATGGATCAAAGACGTCTTAGACTACAGGCTTCAGGAGCAGACAGAAAAATAACTGAGAAAGACTGCTCTGTTTACATGCTCCAGATGATTCCTCCTGCCTATCAGGGTTGTTTCTTGTTTGGACTGCAACTTGGTCAGTTTGTTTTAATCCGTGTCCCTAACAGCAAGACACAACAAAAAAGCTGGCAAAACACCATCTGGGTCACATCAAAGGCAATGTAGAGCTGAGTGTCATCAGCATATTGATGGACTAACACTGCCAAGTGTCCCTTCTCTTATTGCAAGACAAAATGTCATACTGACTGATCTTTCTTCTATAGCCTTTAAAACCTTACCAAGCCTTTCAGTAAGTAACAGTTCATAACAGATGTTTAACACAACAGGTGAATTTCTTAAACACTGAAATATAGACTTTTATGAGAAAAATTCCTTTCTGTTTTCTGTTTTTTCTTTCATTTAATATAAAGTGATTTCCCCCTTTTTTTGAAACCCATAAAAACGTATATATGTGTGTGTGTATAGGGAATCTGTATCTATAATCTATAGCTAGCTATTATCTATCTATCATCGATCTAAATGATTTAGTAGCTAAAGGTGATCCAAAGAATCCAGTTAAATTAACTGAGACCTTTTATTTGCAGCACAAATTCATATCCTCGGTTTACCCATTATATTACATAATGGTGAAAAATAGATCAACAGTGAGAGGAAAACATAGGTGCGAAAGTTAGGAAATTTAGGAAAATCTCTTGTTGAGCAATGATAAACAGTTATTTATAAATTCAGCACATCACAGGTTTCTTAATCCCAATGAATACTTACTAATAATATTCTGGAATATATGCCAATGGAAAACTTTAACTTTTGGAAATGCTTGAAATATTCCATATATTTCTTCCAGGCAATTAGTTTTTATGAATCAGCTTCTCCAGTTTCTCAACGCTGCTGTCTCTTTTTAAAAAGTGATACATTACATCTACGAACATGCACATTTTGTCTATTAGTGCAAATTATATATATATATATATATATATATATATATATATATATATATATATATGCATAGAGATTGAAAGTATGTGAGAGAATATGTGAGAGAATCATCTGAACTAATATTAAACTTCCCTGGTCTCAATTTAAGAATAAAATATGAAGTTATCAATAGATTTGCATCATTACTGATGATCATACACACAGTTAATTGAACATAAATGAACTATTTTCTATCAATCCTTAGTTTAATTGAAGAGTTTCAAATATAATTTCTTTAGTCATACCCATCTCTACTTGAAAAGTTCCCACAGAAATCAAAAGCAGATTATAATATTTCAGGAGCTGGCTAAATTTCGACTGTTTTCTGACTCATTGTAAACATTGTCATCAGGATGAAGATAGGTTGTTTCCTTTTCTATTTTTGTTACATTTCTCAGACTTCAAAAAAATTTGTCATTTCCATGCAAATTACCCTACTGTAACATTCATTAAATCCTATTTACTGAGAATCTAGCTGGCTCTCAATCCTCTCGGTTATCTACGAGAAATCATGGAAGGGTCAAAACAGCAGCATGATGCTACCCTGTTTTAATATAAAATATGAAAAAGCAAGAATATTGTTCAAATTTGTATTTTTGTAATGTGAGAGTGTTACAGAGGCAGAATACTGAAATATATTCTTATGCATTAAATAGAATAATTAAATTTAGAACAGGGATAAATTAATCACTTTTTATTATAGCCCCCATCTAACAATTTCATTGTCCTCTTCTGAATCTGTACTTCCAAAAAAGCCTATTGACATTTCATCAAGTGAAAGTTCTGGCAAGTGGCAATTGTTCCATTTGTTGCAATTTCTGCCTTCCTAAGGACAGGAAACATATTGTGTGAATTAATAATAATCCTCAACAATGCAATTGAAAGCATAGTACTCTACATTGATAATACCCAGGTAATATTTTGTTACCATAATATAATTGTCATATCTAGATCTTTTCCCATCATTTCTGTCTTATAAACATTTTTAACAGAAATGTATAATTCCAGGAACCACTTGGGGATATTTAATTTTAGTATGCAGTATTACAAAAAAACCCCATAATAAATAAAAAAATAACTTTAGCAGCATATTATTAACTGTTATTATAAAGTTTATTTAAACATTGTACTTATTTTCATCACACACGTAGTCCCATTTTTGTTTTAACCCATTTAACAAGTGGTGCACACTGACTAATTTTAATTATGCGAGAAGATATATGACTTGTAGACATAATATGACATATTCCCTTTGGGAGCTACCATTTGTATGAAAGTTACAGCATCAGAAATACATAAATAAACTCTTTAGCCTCTACCATGTGTAATACCTGAATGCTGTATTTCTAGCCTGTCCACTATATCATTTTATAATTTTTATGTTTTATATTTAAAAGTTGAGATAAGCGAAAGTAATTTAGGCTTCCATTTATTAGCATTTCCCTGCAGACAGCAGGTAATGGGTAAACATAGTCTTACTTCTCAAATAACAAAATGTTAAACTAGAAAAATCATCACTGTATTCTAGCTTTTTAAAATTTGTTTTGTTGAGAAAATTACTTTTAAGTATTAACATTACTTTTAATAAGTAATTTTGAAAATTTTGTCAAATAATTTTAAGTCTTAGAATGGGCAAAAATCACCTTGAGGAAAATTTGGAGAAATATCAATATTTTTATGTTAGATATTAATTTGCATTTTAATACCAGTGTTTCTTTTGCTTTCTGTGCTAACCAATGGTGCATTTATAAAAAATAAAATGCTCTTGCTGAGTGATAGACTTTGTTGCTTCTTCATGAGTACATTTATTTTCTCTCCACTAACTGCTCAGCTGTTTCTCAAAGCAGGTTAAGATGCTCTTGAAGTTCCATTTAAGGGGAATGCATTTAAATAATTATTTGGTCAATTAAAAATAGTGTTTCCCTTTTTGTCTATCATCTATTCCCTGATATGACTTCTTCATGAAAAATATCAAAACTCGTGAGGGATATAAAACTAAAGATAAGTGCTGGGGTACCTTTAAGAATGTGAACAGTAAATGAACCCCGTACTGTAATAATAAAGAAGTATGAGGGACTGTGGAATTAGGAGATTAGTTAATCAATAGGAATGCAGTTTTCTTTGATAGTCAGTTGGACATAGAGGTGGTCGCCCTTGGATTAGAAAGACTATGCATCCGTCTTAAACCTGGGTGATTTCCTGGAGTGCATGTACATCCTCAATGTTAGCAAAACTGCTTTACTCATTCACACAGGGTTGACCCCCATGTCCACCCCAATCAGATGTTCAGTCAGTAACGCAGGCCACCTCAACTTTTAGCAAAAGACAACAATCACAAAACTATCAAAAAACCAAACTTTGCCATCTCCGAGTTCAGTGTTTCTATAGAAGACTCTTCTATAAAAAGGTACAATAGCTCCTCCTCCTCCTCCTTCTTGTGTACGACTCTCACATACTTCTCACACGTAATTTGACATACGCTGTTTCCAACATAACCATCAAATATTCTCAAGCCTAACAACCGAATATTTAAATGACTTTCATATGAATGTGTACTTATATAATCACAGCATCATGTCTTTCCTCACTAGAATTTTACAAAGTTCTCCTCTGGTAACTACCATGTGGTTCACACTTGGGGTAGAGAGTGCCTCCTTCTGCCAGTGAAATGGAATAGCAATTATTACGTAGCTCTCCAGAGCTACAATCTAGTGGAGCGATAATGAAAGATGAAGAGGCCAAATTCTGGAGGAAACTCAGTCTGGCAAAGAACATAACAGAAAAGACTGGAATAGTGTTTCTTCAAATACAGCTGTTGGCTCAAAATCACAAAGGGAAATTTTAAAAAAATACCATTACAAAGATTAATCTGAGTTTTAGGTGGGGCTCAGACTGTTTACTAGCAAGAGTCTCAGGTTATAATACACACTGAAATGTGAGAAATATTAAGGTAACGATTACAGATTAAGGTAGAAATAGGTAAAGAAATAAAAAATACTGTTATAGCATATCTTCCCTGAAGTTAGAACTTAAAATTTATGAAAATACATAAAAAAGAAGCAAGAAGGGAGGGTGATTTTCTATAAATTATCTGCAGTTAGTTTCTGAGGCTCAAAGATGGAGATTTTATTAACCTTTGAGAATAGATATTAATTTTAAGTTTGCTTCTTTGTTTTAGGAATATGTCCAAATGGACTTAATAGCCAAATATAGTTCAAAATTTGAGTTTTCTTGGCAAAATTGTGAATACACTATCAACCTGAATGAATATGGTATGTACATTCCATTGGAATTTGCCATTTTAATACCATGATGTGTCCTTCTTTATCTCTTCCTTGAAACTATTTATCTTGAAGTAGGGTTTGTGTTACATGAACATAGTCATACCAGTTTTCTAATCATCCTATTTGCATGATAGATATTTTGTTGTCTTTTACTTTCAACATGTTTGTGTCTTTAGGTTTAAATATTGTTTCTTTTGAATATCATTGTTACTTTTAAGAGTTTCTGCCTTTTGGCTAGAGTGTTTAATATAATTTCATTTAATACATTTGTTGAAACATTTGTGTTTAAGTCTACCTTCCCGATGTTTGTCTTATATTTTCCCATTTGCTTTTTTATTTCTTTGTTTCTCATCTCCTTCCTTCTTTTTGATCAGACATTTCTTTCTTTTCTTTTCTTTTTTTTTTTTTAGAGATTTTATTTATTTATTTGTCAGAGAGAGAGAAAGAGAAAGAGAGCACACACAGGAGGAGCTGCAGGCAGAGGGAGAATCAGGCTTCCTGCTGAGCAGAGAGCCCGATGCAGGACTCGATTCCAGGACCCTGGGATCATGACCTGAGCCAAGGCAGATGCTTAACTGACTGAGCCACCCAGGCGTCCCAGGCCTTTGTGTCATTGCCAGTTTTGCCTCTATTGATTTACTTATGCCTAATTCTGCTGCTTTCAGTGCTTTCTCAATATCACAATATGCATCTTAACATAGCTTAACATAGCTAACTTTTAAAAATACTCTACTACCTCACACATAATATAAGAATTTTACAAAAATATGCTTCCAATTATTCCTGAGATACATTGTACTCTAGTTCTCAATTATTCTACTTTCACATATTCTATGAAACCACACTGCATTGTTATTATTTTTACTCTGTAAAAATGATAGTCTTTTACAGAGATTTAACATCTCGATATTAAAAAGCCTTTTATATTTACCGACATCTTATATTTTCTGGTATTCCTTATCCCTAGTTTTCTCTCTGGTATAATTTCCCTTCAGTCCAAAAATCATCTTTGAAAATGTTGTGGGTACATGCTGGTTAACTGGCAATGGGTCTTACAGCATTTAATCTGCCTGAAACTGTCTTTATGTCACATTTATTTTTGGATGATGATTTTGCTTAATGTGGAACTTGAGGTTAACAATTCATAGTCGATCTGAGAAAACAGAAGTGTTTCTTCACTTCTGCCCTGCCCGCAGCCTGAGCAGCCTGGCAATGTGGATCTCACCCACATCCCTTACTTCAATCGTCTACAGGTAGCTTTTACCTCACACTCAGTGTAAAATGCCCAGTGTCTGGATGGTATACTCAACTCCCAGAACCTTGTGCCTATGCCTGTGCCTTGGGACATGTTTCTCCCAAATCAACCAGTGCCTCCCGCAGGCAGAGACAACTGAAAGCGTGGAGTGCCTGGAGGCACTCCTGACATCCTCAGGCTTCTCCCAGCTCCAAGGGAGGGGTATCCCTCGGCTCTTACCCTGCCCCTAATCTTTTTTACAAGTGCTTGGTAAATGCTTGCACAGAAAATTTGGCGATAGACTCTCCTTATATCTGGGGCCCCAAATGATTCTAAGTCATCACACTGGCATAAGCTCAAACTTCAACAATTCATTTGCAGTTCCGCGGTTCTTGGGAACGCCTGGGTGGCTCAGTCAGTGAAGCATCTGCGCGTTTGCCTTGGGCTCAGGTCATGATCCCAGGGTCCTGGAATCGAGTTCCGCATCGGGCTCCTTGCTCAGTGAGGCGCTTGATTCTCCCTCTGCCTGCCGCTCCCCCTGCTTGTGCGTGTTCTTTCTTTCTCATTCTCTCTGACATCTAGATAAATAAAATCTTTAAAATTAAAAAAAAAATGATCAGCTGTTCTCTTCTTACCTGAGGATTGTTGCAGCTTCTCCTCCTGCTGCTCTAGCAAAGACGAAGGTCAGTATAGGTCTCTTCAATGTTAAGAGGGTTTGTTACTTCTCTGGATTTTGGTACATGTGTTTCTTTGAGCCCTCAATTTTATAATGAGCTTTAAAAACCTATAATTTGGGGGCGCTTGGGTGCCTCAGTCAGCTAGGTGTGTGGTGTACCTTGGGCTCAAGTCACAATCCCCGGGTTCTGTGATTGAGCCCCACGTTGGGCTCTCTGCTCAGCGGAGAGCGTGCTTCTCCCTCTCCCTCTGTCACTCTGCCTGCTTGTGCTCTTGTTCTCTCTCTGTCAAATAAATAAGTAAAATATTTTTTAAAAAATCTATAATTTTATAGATTTTATAGATTGTAGTTTGTAATTATTATTGTCATGTGACTTTCTATGCTCCAATTGAAACAAATCCAAACGCCAGACATGCACACTTACATACACACACACACACACTTTCACACACACATATATGTATATATTCCAGAACATTTAACTGGTATGACATAGTTTAGTCAGCTATTGCCAAAAACTGAAATTGCATTATATTTTTTTCTAAAAGAATTTCTATGCCTCTTGGATGTTGTTATTCTATTTTAGAGTGGGAGAAGAATGATCATAAAATGAGATGTAGAGCTAGAATCATGCCAACTGAAGTGAATACTTAGTCTTATCAGTTAAAAAAAAAGTACATTTGGTAATTGATCCCCCCAAAATATTTATACCACAGTACCACTTGATTGTCTTGGAACAAGTCCCCCTCCTTGTACTAGGGTACAAGGACTCCGGTTTGAGATGCCAATTAAAACAGAAGGAAATTTATAGTTATTTAATGGTGAATCCAAGGCAGGAGTCCCCAGGGTTTGTTTATCAGGATAGTGATGTTCTCCAAAGACCCACACTTGTACAGCTAACTGTTCCACTCCGGCATCTTCTCCGGGTTAGAGCTCGAAGTCACAGCCTGCTGCAAGTATCATATCTGCACAGAGAAAAGTCACATGAGACAGAAGTTAGTGGTTCATCTTCAAAAATATCATTCTCATTCTGTGTCTCTTTCTCTTCAGGGGAAAAAAAATTCCCGAGCCCTCCTACAGCAGACTTTGCAGAGCCCTGGATCAGGATACACACGCTCAGACTTAGGTGAAGAACTGAGTAACTTGCAAAGGGAAATGTCATTACCACAATTGATGTTGTTGCAGGTCCAATCTCTACTCTTTGGTGTGATTTTGTGTGTGTGTAACTTTTTCTCTTCATGGCACAAATGATTTTCATTGCCATCATCATGCTAATGAAAATATAAGCACCCCCTTCCAGCAATGATTAAAGCAGTATCAAGTAGAGAAAACTGTAGTTTTCAAATCTGTGCATGCAGTAATTGAGGTGCCTTAAGAAACTTTTTACTAAATCCTCCTAAGTACTTTTGGAAACTCAGTTTTAAAAACTGTTTAAGTTAATGCATTGAAGGATGTCTGCACTGAAAAGAAATTTCACAATCTTTCCAGGCTATTGTATCAGGGTTCTTAATCTCAGGACAAAATTAAGATGAGGTAATATTTTCATGGTGATATTGCAATTAGCACTTTCTTTAAAATTCCCAGTGACCAATACAATTTTGGTTACATGATGAGCACAATACTTATCGAAGCAAACGTATGAAAAGTATATAAGCAAAATGAAACTAAATGTGAGAAAAACTGTAAAGATACAGCCTCCACCATTTTGATGATAGTCTTAAATTCTGATACAGTTAGATTTAATAATCAGCTTAGCAACTATACATTTAAAAAAATAATAGGAAGAAATTATATTCAGTAAAATTCCCATTCACGGAATAGAGATATTACCTATGGTTTAGAAAAAAAAAAAAAAAAGGTGAACAAACAACAAACAACAAAGCCTCTGTCTTGCCAATGACTATGTGAAAATTCTACATAGAAAAGATGGGTTTCTTTTCCTCCTACTAATCCTGACTACGGGGAAAAGATTAAGGAACATTATACTAGTGTGCATTTAAATGAAATACTTCACTGGGCACATTGATGAATACAAATTTTTGAAAAATAATGTAATGTTAAAATATTTTAATAATCTTATTCAGTGGCAATAAAACACATAGTCCGATTCTAACACCTACACTATCAGAATGAATTTAAAGAAGTAGTATTATGTTCTGATAAAAAGCATGAAAGGTATTAAGTGAATTATACCTTCTTTTTTGATATAAATTAATTTTTGAAATAATGTCTACAGGCCAATTTTTTTTAGAATATTTTTTAAAAATTTATTTATTTGAGCGAGAGAGAAAGCACTCACAAGCAGGGGGAGCAGGAGAGGGAGAAGCAGATTCCCTGCTGAGCAGGGAGCCTGATGTGGGACTCAACCTAGGACCCTGGGATTATGACCTGAGCTGAAGGTGATGGTTAACCGACTAAGCCACCCAGGTGCCCCTAAATGCCAAATTTTAAAAAATATTTTCATTTACCAGAATTTAAAGATGACTAAGAAATAAATAGTGATGATAATACTACTACTAATACTATTAGTAAAAAATATCTAAAATATCTTGAGGTTTACTTGTTAAAAATACATTTCCACATGTCAAAATAACCATGGCAAGCCATTAGAACATATACGGATATATTTTATTTATATATTATTGCAGGAAGGCATTTGTGTATATTAGGAGTATTGCTTTAAAAGAAGATTGCTTTATTTTTGTTTTGTTTTAATCTCTAAAATGCAGACTATTGCTTTTGGAATTCATGATGTTTTATGTATAATGTTGATATATATCAATTATTTTTGCAGCAAAGGCATTTTATGCTAAGCTGATTGCAAAGTACTATTTACCTACCTGAACATTAAAAAAAAAAAAAAAACCTCCTCAGAATAAGCTTTTAAGAAAAAAATTGCAACGTGAAATGCTAAAAATCATTCAAGGTATGGTAATCATTTCAACATACTGAGCAAAGTTAAATATCATTAAAAAATGAATTCAGTACTGAAAATAGCTGGAAATGATGAGGTAATGTAGAATCATTCACCCGTGGAAAGCTGCTCATCAGAAAAAAGCAAACAAACAAAGCCTAAATCATAAGCAAAAGTTCCATTAGAGAAAAACTCTAAAACCTTGCATATCTATTCATTTTTTTCCAGTTTGGAAATCAACTCTGTCCTTACTTCAAAATAAATAGTATAAAATTTTGATTAATTAAACTAATGACAATTCAGAAATAACTAAGTGATTGTAACAGAATTCAGGTGTACTTTTTTTTAAGCATCTAGTAGAGACAGTACTGGACTAGCTCTGTTAAATACAATCTCACCAAGTTAAAAGAATATTTCAGAATGAAGGAAGAAGGAAAAAAGAAAGAAAAAAAAGATAAAAAGAGAGAGGGAGGCAGGAAAAGAGGAAAGAATAAAGAAAAAAATCACAAAATGCTAACTAGCTCATATCCAATGTTCACGCCCAAATACAGAACCAAATTCATGAATTCAGTTTTATGTAGTTTTATCATTCTGAACAACTTTCACATTTATATCATTTTAGGTAGAATCAGCTTTTATATCCCATTTTATATCCATTTCTCAATAAATGTTGGCTCGGGGCACGTGGGTGGCTCAGTCATTAAGCGTCTGCCTTTGGCTCAGGGCATGATCCCAGAGTCCTGGGATTGAGTCCCACATCAGGCTCCTCCACTGGGAGCCTGCTTCTTCCTCTTCTACTCCCCCTGCTTGTGTTCCCTCTCTCGCTGGCTGTCTCTCTCTCTCTGTCAAATAAATAAATAAAATCTTAAAAGAAAAAATAAATGTTGGCTCAATTTATTTGAATCCCCTTTTAAATATGAGAAAACTAAAGCTATTTAAAATATACCTTTTTGCATTAACCATTATTTTAAAATATTCACTTTGTTCTAATTTATTAATATTCAGTGAAAACAATTTCAACATTTGTGTTATTAATATTGTGAAATGACCAAGCCATCATTCTACATAATACAAAAAGAATAATTTTTGTAAAGTATGTTGTATGTAAAATATAGCTATTTTAGAACCTGGATTTAATATATAATTCTCCTGCAGCTGATTTTCTAAGGATTTATTTCATATAGCCATATATATGCATTCAAACACATACACACACACACACACACACACACACACACGTACTTACATAAATTTCTCCCTTGACTACTTAAAGATTCTGCTTATTTTGCTTTTTCTCTTGACATTTAATGCGTATTATTTAATATTGTGCTATACTAAAATCAGCAAAAATAATAGTTACTTTTGAACTATCAACAGACAAACATTAATATTGGATACTTTCAGAATTTTTCAAAGGAATCTAGTCCAAATAAGAAAATTTCAAGGGCACCCTACATACATTGCAACATGTACTGTCAAAATCCCCCCAAAATATCCTTATAGGCTGCAGTTCAATGACATATCGTATATAATTCAATAAAAGAAACATGTTCCTTAAACCTTTGGAAATAGATATATAAAGCCATGAGCAATCTCACAGTTGTAGTAAACAAAAATATAAACAACAACAAAATTATAGAATACAATAAATTGTGATATACATCATAGGCATACAAGAGGGACAAATTATAATCTTCATGATTTGGGGAAACTTCTTAATTTATATATTTTTAAAAGATTTATTTATTTATTAGAGAGAGGGAGAACTTGAGCTGGGGGAGGGGTAGAGGGAGAGGGAAAGAGAGAATCTCCGGCAGACTGCCCTCTGAGGGTGGAGCCCTAAACGGGGCCTCAATCTCACAATCCTGAGGTCATGACCCAAGAGGAAATCAAGAGTCAGACATTTAACTGACTAAGCCACACAGGCGCTCCAAGGAAACTTTAAATAACAGAGCACAGCCTGCACAAATTTCCCATACTGCTTGAGGGCACTGCTAATAATCCTGTCCACTGATACTGATCTATTAGCCAGAAACTTCCTGAGAATTCCAGAGCTTCAGAGAAAGGTCTAGGGAATCAATATTTTGTTTGTTTTTACCTCACTAGGGATTATAATGTATCATATGATACTGTGGGTTATTCCCCACTTCTAAGTGTTTTAGTGATTTCTCCGATACTGTTCTCATAGGCAGCAAAATTCTGTGCCAAGAAACCTGTGTTCCCCACATTTTCACTTCTGGACAAGATGGAATAACAAAAACTGAATTTTCTTCCCCACTTGAAGCTATCACAAAGCAGAGAAAATACATTAAGCAAGGGTTTGCAAGACTCTTGGCATGAAGGAATGAGACAGTGACCTCTGAAATGTGGGAAATAAAGGAGATGAGCACTACTCAGATGGGATCCCATCTTCCTGGTTTGAGTTTCCAGACTGCAGCACAGGGAGTGAGGACACACAGAGCCAGGCACGTACCCCCGACAGAGAAATAGGTCTTTTTTTTAGGGGGGCCCGAGGCAGGTAGAGTTTATAGGAGAGAGAACAAAAGAGGAGATAACTCAGAAAGAATGTTGCTACACCAAACTGATAGCAAATGTAACAATTTATACTACTTTGAACATTCTTTTTAGTATTTAGGTATACTGTTATTTTGGACAGCAAGAAAAAAAAACTACCTTGTAAAGAGCTTAACATTTCTTGATTCTTCTGTATGAAACATAGGCTGGGAGAATAGCATGAATTCCAGTGGACATAAATGGTCCACTTGGGTCTAGTGATTAACAATTTAAAGTTAGACAAGTCAGCATAGCTGTCTATGTTTGTTTAGCCATTCAGATGCCAGAGCAGGAACAGAGTAGGTAGAAAATTTTAGTGTAGCCAAGAGAGTACTAAGAAATCAGAACTAAGCAAGAGAATTGAAGGCATAATCAGGAGAGGTGTCTGTTCTTTACACTCTACCTATGGTTTTCTCTGTTTCTTTTCATATTCCATCTTCTTAAATGGCATGTATACATACTGGCTTTATTTTATCTCTTTCCACTAACTATTTCCATCCTTCATTCTGTGGAAACTGCTGTTCAATGATCATCAATGAACTTCTGGTTGTTAAAACTCAAAACCATATTTCTGACTTTATGGTTGAGCACCATTTGGCATAGCCAGGTACCTCCTTGGTATTTTAATGTGGATTCCACGAAAACACTTTTTCTTGAACATTCTGATCCTGACCTCTTATTTCTTTTTGCTTTAAACTTTCTCTTTAGGTTATTGTATCTACATCTTTGCTTTTAATTATCGATTGTGATGATATGAGTCCTGATTTATTTTTCTAGCTTATAATTCTCCTCAGAGCTTCAGATTTATACGCATAATCACTATATTTCAAAAACCCATTTTTGTGTTCATAGATATTATGATTTTTCAATGAGTAAAACAGAAGTCTCATTTTCACCAAAAATAGGTCCATTGTTAAAGAAAGATTATATTTCACTTCTCTATTGAAGAATAGTTGTGTTTTATATATAATATTTGTGTTTTAATATAAACACAACTTTTAAGATAATGAAATATATTAATATATAATAATATAATATATTAATACATAATAATACATAATGATGTATTAATATATAATATAATATGTTAATATAATAACAGTGAACTTATATATAAACAATATTAATATGTATTAATATAATGAATTATATATATAAACAAAATATAATGAAAACATAAATGATTGTACACATTTTTACTTTTTTTGCATATATACCCTTCAGTTGCTCTAGAGTACAAACTTAGACATGGATTTTTTGGGTCAAAGAAGATGCTCACCTACAATGTTATTAGAGATGTCAATTTATTTTCAAAGAAATTTTTTCCAATTCTAACTTACATTATTAGCATATAAGATCATCATCCTAGACAAATTTGGTTCTGTCAGAATGAACTTTGGCTACTTTAGTGGATAAGATATAGAATGCCCTTATAGATATATGATAAAATAGATATAATACAATATAGAATGCCCTTTAAATTTTGCATTTCCCCAATCACTAATGAATTTTAGCCACTTTTCATATGTTCATCTGTCATTCAAGTGTCCTGATTTCCCAAAATCCATTTTATATATTTTATCATCTTTTCTGGTTCATTTTTTTTCTCATTGATACAGATATCATATATATATGGTATTGCCTGGTGGGATTGTCAATGCATGAAGTTTAATATATATAACAAAAACAGCACAAGTGTCAGTGATGGTTGGGGTAAAAGGACCTACATCATTGCAAGATTTCTCCATTTTGCATAAAATCACACACTATTTACCCTAAGTAGTCTGTGAAATGTTATTTATGAATAATGTAAATTTTAGAGCAACCACTAAAAATATTATACAAGCACTACAGTCAAAAAGCCAGATAGATAAATTAAAATGAAGTACTAACATGTAGCCAAATAATCAGAAGGCCAAAAAAAAAAAAAAAAAAAGAGAAACAGAAGAAAAAACAGCCAAGATAAAAAATAGCATATAATAAAATAACAGTGATAAATCCAATCATGAAAATAGACACATTACAAATTAATGTCCTCAAATACTCTGGTAAAGTAAAAAAGTGTCATAGTACTTAAAATGTTCGTCTTGTATATACTGCCTAAAAGAAACTCCTTTAAATTTAATGATACAAAGTATTGAATGTAAATAAAAGGGAGGAAAAAGGTTAGGATAAAAATTTAAGCAAAAAAAAAGGAGTTTTGTTAATATTATATAAAATAGACTTTTAGACAACAGCAGAAATAAATATGAATATTTAAAACAATAAAAGGGAAATTTCATCATGAGGTCACAGTAACTATATAGGTGGATGCATCTAATAATAGAACCACAAAATATGTTAAGAAAATGTCAACAGATTTAAAAGGAGAAAAAGACAATACAACAAGCAGAATATGAGATTGTAAAAGGTAAGGCACAGGAATATCAGAATGATTGCAAAAGGCATAAGTAACTTTTGTGGTGATGTAAACATCTTTTATCTTGATTTTGGTGAAACACACAGCTGAATTTGTGAGAATTTGTGGAATTGTAAATTTTCAATTTATATATCAATGATGTTCAAAAAATGAAAAGGGAAGGAAAATTACCTTAATCTTTTTGACCAGATGACAGATTTTATTTGTGCATATATTTACTATTTGCTTCAGAGGAAAAGCATGGTTTGCTATTTCCTTTTGAGTTCATTTTTGAGGTTTTATTCTAAGGAAATATTTTATTTAAATACTCAAATTTATGACTTGTAATTGATCATACTTATCCTTTTTTATATTATCTCTTAATTTTATTTAGTTTGATAATTAATATTCATATAAATTTTTCATTTGGTATATTTCACTCATTTTTATTTTCTTAATAAATTCTCCTAAAGATTTATTTTCCAAAAAATAAATTATTCTTTTATTGTTTTGTTTCTTGGGTTTTGTTTTCTTTCAATAATTTCTCCTCATTTTTTTTCTTACTATTTTACTTAGTTTTTCCCCCTTAGTCTTTAAGCTGGATTCCATACACCATCAAAAAATCAGCTTTCCCTTTTGTTTGAATTTAAGCATTTAAGACCCCACTTCTCCCTTAAAGAACTTTAGTTGCTTCTAAAATTTATATAGAGTTTTCATTATTCTTAATTCCAGTTAATTTTAATTTCCATTATGACTACTAATGTGTCTAACTCATTACCTATAAAATATTTTATCTACATTTAAGAGGCTTTTAAATTACTTTCTAAACATCATGTTTTGTTTTATTTTTGTTGTGTTCAGAAAACTTGGATTGGATAAACTGATATACAATTTATACCGGAAATTTGATGGCTCTTGCTATTTGGCCTAAGATGCTTTTCTTTTGCTTAAGTATCTCAGATAAAATTAAGAAGAACACATGCTTTCTAATTACTACATACAAGATAGTATGAATGGCCATTAGATCGAGTTTTTTAATTGTGCAATTAAAATCATCTATATTCCTAGCAATTTTTATTTTATCTATCAATTATTTGTAATTCTATCAATGACTGAGGATGGGGGGAGGGAGGAAGAGAGAAGAGGTTGTTGTATTTGGTGCTATATATCTATTATGATTATACTTATTTACTGTGTAGTAATCAATATATTTTATTACTATGTAGTGGTGCTCTTTATCTCAAACATTTTTGGTTTTTGTTTTGTTTTGTTTTGTTTTTCCTTAAAGCCTATCTAGTCTGTTTTTTTTCTAGCTCCTTATAATTAGCTTCTTGGAGTTTGAAATTATCTGACATATTTCTTCCATTATTTCTTTATTTTAAATTTCAAGACTTTATTTTTTGTTGTTGTTGTTTCAAGTTTTTATTTAAATTCCAGTTACAGTTAACATTTAGCACAATATTAGTCTCTGGAGTAGAATTTAGTGATTCATCACTTAACGTATAAGGCCCAGTGCTCATCACAAGCGCCCTCCTTTAGCCCATCCCCCACCCATCTCTTCTCCAGGAAACTTCAGTGTGTTCTTTACAGTGAAGAGTCTGTTTTATGATTTGCCTCTCTCTCTTTTTCTTTCCCCCATGTTCATCTGTTTTGTTCCTTAAATTACACATATGAGTGAAACCATATGGTATTTGTCTTTCTCTGACTGACTTATTTCACTTAGCATAATACACTGTAGCTCCATCCTTGTCAATGCAAATGGAAAGATTTCATTCTTTTTGATGGCTGAGTAATAGTCCCATATTCAATCACAACTTGTTTATCCATTTATCTTCAGCTTTTGCGACCCTACTCACACTTTCAGTTTATCTCTTAAATTTAGTATATTACTGGAACTTTTAAAAATCAAATTTGACCATCAATTTCTATTTTACTTATTAATTTGACTTACATTTATTATTTTACTGATATGTTTACATTTTATTATATTATTTTATGCTTTATATTTGTGTGTATATATATATATTTAGTTTCTAGATTCTTTTTTTTTAATAGTAATTTTTTATTATGTCATGTTAGTCACCATACAGTACATCCTTAGTTTTTGATGTAGTGTTCCATGATTCATTATTTGCGTATAACACCCAGTGCTCCATGCGATATGTGCCCTCCTTAATACCCATCTCCGGCCTATCCCAACCCCCCACCCCTCTCCCCTCTGAAGCCCTCAGTTTGTTTCCCAGAGTCCATAGTCTCTCATGGTTCATTCCCCCTTCTGTTTACCCCCCCTTCGTTCTTCCTTTCCTTATTTTTAATGATTTTTTCATGTATTCTTTCTGCCTTTATTAAGATTTTGTTTTCCTTTTTTAGATTTATTTATTTGAGAGAGAGAGAGAGAGTGTACATGCACATGAACAGGGGGAGGGGCAGAGGGAGAGAATCTTCAAGCAGACTCCCAGCTGAGACCAGAGCCTGGTGTGGGGCTCGATCTCACAATGCATGACATCATGACCTGAGCCAAAACCAAGAGTTGGACACTTAACTAACTAAGCCAACCAGGGGCTGCAAGATTTCATTTTCTTAATGATTTAAAATTCACTTTTTAAAAATCTTTTGGAAATTGTATAGTACATTTTTAAAATCTACATCTGTCCCCTGTATTGGCTATATATATAGGGCTATTTACACTGAATAGCTATGCAATTTGTGAGGTTATATATTTTTAGAGCAAACAAGACAACTAGGCATTATTCAAGAGATTTAATCTAAATCCTAATTCCACATACTTCTGCTTCTGGTAAGAGGGTGTTGCTTGTGTTTCGCTCCAGTTGGGAGAAGACAGATGTCTTCATATATGTATTTGGAGTGCCTAATCCACACATAGGAGATATTTTGGAATGTACAGATGCCGCTCAGCTCCATCTTTTTGTGCAAGTCTTCCATTTGGCAAAAGTTAGCCCTCAAAAGCTGTGTGACTCAGTGCATGAGTCTTACCTCTTTTACACCATCTGCACTCCTGACAGATGGCTCACCAGTACAAAATATTATTGATCTTGCTCTTGGGGATTTAGAAAATTTATCTATTAAAATGTGAATTAAAGTTACATGAAATACAGAAATACCTCTGGAAATAAAACCAAAAAAAAAAAAAAGATAATGCTTCATATTCCTGTTTGTTTTATTAAAATACTAACACCCCCTCATCATCAAAAGAAGATAACTATTCCCTCTCCATCCCACCCTTGCCTCAGGAGTCAACCCAAAATGAAACTGTTTCTTTGTAATTTCATTTAGCAATACCATATTTTATCACTCTATAATTTGCATGTCTCTCATTGCCTTGTTTAAGATACATAATAGATATTTTGGTAAGTTAGTATTCAAGTGACAATTGCACTAGAGTGAAACAAAGGGGAATGGGGGCAATGGGACCAGAACTGAGTGTAAACTCAACTTTGCTGAAATAAAAGGTAGGAGAGATTTGAAGAGTTGGGGCAGGGGTAGCAGACCGTCTGTGTTTGCCGATTGGCTTTGTGCAGAGGAAAAGTAAACTTTCTCTTACATTCATGGCAGGAGGTAGTGTTACAACTTAGAGCAAAGCACCGAACGAAGTTAGGCTCCTGCCCTCCTGCAGACACTGAGAGATAGAGCACTATTCTGTTTGATGACTGTATTTCAGAGGGATGGCTCCCAGATCACTGAGAAAGCATTCCTGGGTTGTAAAACCAGCAAGAGGCTTTTTAAAAGATTTACATATATTTCAAAGTGGCGGAGAAAGAATTTATATTGACAAGTTGTTTAAAGTAAAGGCTCTAAGGAAAAGGAGGTCAGGACATAAATGCAGGACCCTACCTAATGTCTACTGAAGCTGAAGGAAATAGTAGCCTTGCCTTGATGATTAGTCAGAGTCCAACAAGAGTAACAAAATCGTAGTTGGTTGCATATTGTCTCAACAACAGCTGTCAGAAATAGTCAAGGACATCCTAGTATACCTTTCAGTAAGTTATGTGGTCTTTCCAATTCAACAATACTTGAGGGCACACAGATGAAGCTAGCTCTGTTTATTAGTTTTTCAAAAGCTATCAATATGACACTATGGAGGAAAGTATTGCCTTCTTATCTACAATAAAAAATAAAATGACTACGGCTGAAGTACATTTCCTGACGCTATACATGTATTAAGATGTGGTATGAAATTCAAGAGTACTTGCATAAGTGCATTTGGATTCCTATAATAAGCCCCAATCTACAATTAATTTTCATAAGAATGACTTAAACATTGATATGTAGGTACTAAAAATTATTATAGTGCTTACATTTATTTTATTTATGTGATAATAATTCTCTTCAAGAAAGAAAACGAGAGAAAAGAAAAGAAAAAAGAAAAAGAAAGAAGAAAGAAAGAAAGAAAGAAAGAAAGAAAGAAAGAAAGAAAGAAAGAAAAAGAAAGAAAGAAGAAAGAGAAAGAAAGAAAGGAAGGAAGGAAGAAGGAAAGAAAGAAAAAGAAAGAAAGAAGAAAGAAAGAAAGAAAGAAAGAAAGAAAGAAAGAAAGAAAGAAAGAAAGAAAGAAGAAAGAAAGAAAGAAAGAAAGAAAGAAAGAAAGAAAGAAAGAAAGAAAGAAAGAAAGAAAGAAGAAAGAACGAATGAGCAGGATGGCAGACATGGAAGGGAGGAAGGGAGGGAGGGTGGGAGGAAGGAAGTCTAACAAGAAGTGTTCAAAATCTCATGTGAAAAATATATTCATTAGAGAAAGACTTATTCTATAAAACTTTCTACGCATTACATTAAACTTTCTGTTGGTAGAATAATGACTCTGACAACTGCTAAACAAACATATATTTTACAGTACTTATAAAAACAAGACTAGCTAGTGGGCTTTCTTCTTTCTTATTTCCATCTCCAAATGAACAATCACCCAAGGTATGATTAACTTTATCTTAGATAAAAAAGACCTCCAACAAAGACAAATTAATGCTATTTATGTATATGCCTATAAGCTCAAGCAAAGCTAGTCTTTTTTTTTTTTTAAGTAGAACTATTCTTATACAAGGGGGTCATATAGAATGACCCAAGACAAATATTTTTAAAGTAAAAATACTTCAGGATTGTGACTAATCTGCAGTTGAAAAGTAAAACTTCTATGGGATATCTTTAGCTCCAAAGCTATACTAAGAACCCATTATATTATTTCTTATGACAAATTTTTTTTTGTAACAAGAGCTATGGTTAAACGTGTTGCTATAATAAGAAATTCCAGAACTTATTGTAAGTTGTCTGAGAAATTTTTACAGAAATAAATATATTTGTTTCAAGTCCCTCTATTTCAGAATTTGAAGATTATGTTTAATTTGACCAAAGAAATATAGAATTAAGATGAGATAAGAAAATATACACATTCTAATGAGAATTATGCATGTTTCTTAATATTTAAGAATATCAAATCCCATATAAGAAATTAATTTGTATTACTTAATTTATTTTTCTAAAAAAGCCTATCCACTTACTAACTGACCTTTAAAATATCAATAGAACCATATTCGTAAAACTGGTACTTAGTTTTTAAAGTATTCTAACTACATATAATAATTTGACCAATTAGCAGATTTAAACATTTAGAAACCCCACTCTGGTGACAATCATAGTTATCAATATGAATATTTAGTGTATTTTTTCAGATGTTTCATACACATTAATGTATGATTACTAAGAAGGAAAGAAAACCTTTTTAGTAAATGTATCCATATGAAATATAATGTTATGCAATTTGACTTTTCTTTTAATAGTATATCATAGATAATTTTTCGGATAAGTTTGTGGAGGCTTAAATGGCTTTCAATAGTTGAAGAATATTTTATAATATTTATTTGTCAGAATTTAAGCTATAATAATGAACAAATATATTGTTTATAATTTTAGCATTACAAGCATTTATTTTGTAAGGATATTGAATCCCTCTAAAGCAAATCTATTTCTGAAACATAAACTTTAAGAAATGTAATTGTTGAATAAATACTTCAAATTTAGATACATATTTCAAATTTAGTGATATTTCCTATTTGCTCTCATTTGTCTTACAAACATTTATTGAGTGCCCACCAGAAGCCTGGTATTTTTTTGAGCACCTAAAGTCTATATCAGTGGACAAAGCAAGAAGGATATTTGTCCTTGAAGAACAAATTTTCAAGCAGGCGAATTGAATTTTGCATATTTTATGAAATGGGCTCAACTTTATTTTTATGTACTTATTATCCAAATACCTTGGTGCTGTTTATTAGAAAGTTTATCGTTCCTCTTGCAATCTGTAAAAAGTCTCATTCATTTCTTAAATGACTGTTTCTAAGTTCTCTACTGTTTTTCATTGATCATTCTATCTAACCTTGGACCAGTGTTAAATATTATAATTTATAAAAGGCTTTGGCATCTGGTGGAGCTAATGCTATATCAATGATGCTAAAATAACTTTCATATTCAGAATCTGTTTAAATATCATCACTTCCCCATATATCTGTTAGGCTGTTCCCTACATTTGACTTACAACAGTGCTTCAGTTCTTTTCCATCTCATATTTCAGTTTTATTTCTTCCAGCGTACTCATCAAATTATCTTTTCGAAATGCTGATTTACTTGTTTAAAATCACATTTCTTGCAGTGGTTATAAGCTCCCTAAGAACTGAGATCCTGATTGAATGCAGGCGCTGCTATCTACCTGTAGGTACCTCACTAAGAAAGATGTCTTGCACATAGGAGGTAATAGTAATGGTTGAAAGCATAGGTAAAGAGATGAATTAAATACTTAGAAAATGTAGTCTACAACTTCTGACTCACATTTTATATTCTGTATGTTTGGATGCATTAACAACCAGTTTCTCAAAGTGTAAGCAACTACAGCCTGATAAGCAACTACTGTTACTGATAACAACAAAAATTGTGGTTTTAAATTTTTTTTCTTAAAATACACCAATCAGTAAGCTAAGGGAACTGTCATGAGCATTAACACATCTGATTCTCCATATCACATCCACATTTTGAAGGAGGTAGTTTTGTACTCTCTTTATTGTGAAATAATATATAGGCTAAAAAAACCCACATAAACCATATATGTACAGTTTAACAGATAAGGAATTTACTGGTGTCAAATCCAGAAGTAGAACATTATGTGTGTATTCCAGAAGCATCGTAAATGTTCCTCAATAATCAAACACTTGCATTTTCCCTCTCAAGGCAAGGACCATTTTTTGACTTTCGTTTTATTCATTCTTTGCTTTGAGTTTCCATGCTATTACATGTGTACACATCCCTAAGTAATATAGTTTTATTTTTCCTGTCCTTTGAGATTTCTGTGACTGGAATAGTATTGTGAGTATTTTCTTAAGCTTGCTTCTGTCACTCATTATATTGTGAGATCAAAACACAGTGTTTTTGAAGACCTATTTCACTCCTTAGCGTTTTTCTATAGTAACTCATTACAGGATGTATCTTAGTTTATTAGTTTATTTTGTAGTTGTTAATTGGTGAGCATCTAGTTTATTTCTAATTTGGATATTTCTCATGCAAGATTTGTTTAATTATCATTGTGCATGGATTCTGGTGTTCATGTACATGAGTTTCTCTAGGGTATATACTTAGTAGGCCAAGTGCTGGGAGATAATTTAACTTTTCTAGGTAAGGCCAACTTGTCTTCCACATCACCTGTGGCATTTACAATCCTAACAATGTATGAAATTTATCTATGATCCACATGATCTCTAATATTTAGTATTATCCAATTTTCATTTTTTTATCATTCTGAAGTGAATCTAGGAAAATCTCTTTGTGGTTGTAATTTTCATTTTATGTTTAAAAATACTAAGTACCTTTGAACATATGTCCATTTATGTTTTCCATTTTGAAATATCAAAAGTATTTTGCTGATATATTTTTTCTTGGTTTGTCTGTTATTTCTTATTAATTTGTGGAAATGCTTAATATACTCTTAATACTTGTCCTCTGTTGATTCTAAGAGAAAATGTTTTCTCTTATTTTTTTCCAATGTTAATTTTAATTAAAAAATTTCTTAATTCTAGCAGTCAAAAGTGTTAACTTTCTTAATGTTTGTAATTTCTATTTCTGTTTTAATATAATTTTTACACTGAAATCATAGTGATAGTATTCTTTTCTATCTTCTAAAATATTGATAGGTTTTCTTTTACATGCAGGTAATTATTTTCTTTGGAATTGAATTTCAAATATGGTATGAAATAGGATTCCCACTTTGTAAAATTTATTTACTATATGAATATCCTAGCGATGTTTATTGCAAAGTCTGTCCTTTCCCCTCTAATCTGCAAACTGCCTCATTAAAAATTTGTCTCTAGAAATCCATGGGTCTGTTTCTAGGTTCTTGGTCACATCAGTCTTTCTTTACCCTGATACCAGCATCTGATTGTCTTAAATACCAGAGCTCTTTAGGTCTTGATATTTAGTGGAGAAAATCTTTCAATGCAAAATTTTTTTCCCAATAGCATATTGCCTATTCTTGATCTTTTTCATTTCCAAATATATTTAGAGTCAGTTAGTTATATCCCATTTTTTTTTAAATGTCGAGTATTTTAGAATTTATTTGAACCTATGGACTTATTTGGGGAAGAAATGCCATCTTTATATTATTGACTATGTTAATCTGTAAACATGATATATTTCTCATTTTGATACTTGATATTTTGGGTTGCTTTTATCAATATATTTAAAAAGAATTCTACTTGCTAACTTTTGTTGCTTGTAGATAAAGATATAACAATTGTGGTTTTTTGTTTTTTTGTTTTTTTACAATGTCTTTGTATCTTCCAGCTACTTCCCTAACTATCTTGTTAATTCTAGTAAATATTTCTAGCTAAATTTTGGAAATTTTGTTAAGTATAAAATTATATTATTTGTTAATACAGTTTTAAATGTTTGATTTATTTATTTTATGTTGCTATCCTCACTGGCTGAAATGATTAGTAAAAAAAAAAATGAAACTGAAGTTGAAAAGAAATGATAATCATTGATGTCCTTGTCCAGTTCCTAAGTCAAAAAGATAATTTTCATTGTCTTATCATACATATTATATTTGCTATAGGTTTATATGTGAGAAAAATCATCCAAGTTTTCAAACAGATTTCATCAACAGTGCTTCATTTTCTCAAAAGCTTACTCAGATAAACTGTCTTTGTTAATCCAAGTCCACATTTTTGGAGGTCATTCTCTGCTAACTTGTTTCCTTACGTGTTTTGGTTTTGTTTGGCTATTTTCTGTTTAATGTCCTGAAATTTCTTCTCCAGAAAGGATTTTCTTTTTGTAACAAATATATGGAGTACTACAAATACGTAGCTTAATGTTTTATCTCCAATTGAACATATCAGCAATAGTGTAGAACCTGCCCTATGTTGTATTCTCCCCTAATTTTCTATTAAGTATCTGAATATTTTCTGTATGCAGTTTACTTTGAGGGATGAAAAAAGTAGATATTAGTTTCACTAATAATTTAATGAACACCAGAAATCAGTATTTATTTTATTCACCGTACGTTGTGTCAGACTATTTTTGTTAACACTCAAACTCATTTATTCATACTTCGTAATCTCTATATATGGTGGAGTTTAGCTCATATTAAAGACTACATAATTGAAAAGACTAATTAGAATCACGTAAGAATGACTAATAGTGGCAGAATAAAAATAGAGACAAATTATTCATTTCTTTATGCATAACATATACTTACTATACATAAACAGTCACATAATTAGGTGTTTACAGAAAAAAAAAAGAGCAGTATAACTTTAACTTTTCACAAAGGTCATCTGAGAAATGAACATGGATGAAGCCAAATAAATAAAAACCGTTTGGATCATGAGTATCTGGGAAAGTTCAAAATTGTCACATAAATAAGTTTTAATCTTTAGTATGTCAATCCTTATTATTAAATTTGTGAAGCTCAGGCTAAAATTAATTTCATGAATTAGCTAAGCACATACATAAAGTACATTTATTGTATTGATAAATTATATATATTTGTATCACATAAAAATAAAAACTGATATGGAATCCTTCATTTATTATCTGAGAATTTAAGTTCCATAAATATAACCAATTAACAGAGAGAGACAGAGGAATTTAAAGTCTGCGGATGTATAGGGAAAGGCCTGTGCAACTGAAATCATTTGAAATAAGTAAACCAGGTATTAAAGCTTTTTCAGAAATAGCCTTAATATGATCATATCTCAAAGTGTTATTTTAATGTATACTATAATGTTTTTTTATCTACTGATGCTATTTCTCGATTGATGCTATGCTCATGAAAATAAACAAAAGCTAGCAACTCAATAGTCCCATTAATTATAGATAAGAGTATTATGACTTCAGATTATAACTAAGGGACCTACATTATTGTGACTTTTTAAAACATGGATTCAAATAATTATGTTTTTTAAAAATAATTAAATATACTAAAATGAAGTATAAAATGTGATATAATATGCTTAAATTATTTTTATGCTCATCAATATGGTTTAATATATTTGATTAAATATATTCAATGTAATGTGCTTAAAATCTAAATTTAGGTAATGTCAGTGTAATTAATAATAATAATGTATTTTTTGTTTTGCCTACCATGACCAAATTGAATTTAATCTAAAAAAATTTTTAAATTTTTTTTAAGTAATCTCTACACCCAACTTGGGGCCAGAACTTACAACCCTGAGATCAAGAATCACACGCTCTTCTGACTGAGCCAGACAGATGCCCCCCAAATGTAATTTTAAATGGCTTTCCTTTGTCACCATAGAATTTCTTAATGCAAATATCCCTGTGTTTTAAGATCTTGAAAATTGCATCAGGAAGCCATGATTGCAAATGTCATTCTGATGTGGTAGACATCAGTAGTGTTCACCAATATCTGCTTCTTCTTCCCTTCTGGTCAGCGAACACTGAATTTCTCAGCCGTGTTATTTTCAGGTACAGATCTGCACCTACTCTGGCCCAAGGACCTTGATAAAAGTGATATGTGTAGGTTCAGGGCCATATCAATTAATTTTATGTGCAAAACCTTCCAGTTGCCTCTTTCTTTAGCACAGTGAAATTAGAGAAGGCCTTAATGTGAAGATGGTACTGCTAAAAAGATCAACAGCCACCCAGATAGATGAAAAGAGGCACCTGTAAGAATATCTAGTGCAAATATGAGCAAGTGGCCCAAGGGATAAGCACCTTCTGTATTCTAAAATTGTATACATTTGAGAAAGTACTGGAAAGACCAGAAATGTATTAATAAAAATAGTACAAGCAGTTAACAACCCCCCCCCCTTTTTTTAAGAGGTCAAAGCACTGGGGATGGGCAGAAGTAGAAAGAGAATCTTAAGTAGGCTCCATGGCCAGCCCAGGGCCTGATGTGGGGTTCAATCTCATGACACTGAGATCATGACCTGAACTGAAATAGACAGTCAGACACTTAACTGACTGAGCCACCCTGGAGCTCCAGCAGTTAACAACTTATAAAATGAATGATGTAGTGCTGAATGTAACTTTGGGTATAACCAGTTAGAAGAGGCTGAAGCAACTGTGAATCAAAAAAAGTGAAGTTCACTCAAAATACTTGGGCTTCCTGCTAATATAGAAGATTTAACTCTCTGAATCTCTCCTAGTGCACTGGACTGGTTTGGGAACTGTCGTCTGCTATGACGTCCAAACCTTTGTCCAGCTGAAGGAACATGTCACCACTACCAGATGCAACAGCCTAGGTAGGGAGAAAGAATCATCCACCCTGTTTCACCTCTTGATTGTTCAGAGTTGCCACTTAGCTTACTGACAGGAATAAATGATTGATAGCTGTTAAAATTGAATTTGTGTTACATCTTGCTATGCCTATTCTTCACAGTATGAACTCAGGTCTTTGCTCTGACCTTGATGTATAATGACTCAGAATAAAACACTTGTACCTTTCAAATATCCTACATTTGAAAATGTAAGTAAAAGTGTTCATTTTTGGTTTATAATTTAACATATTTCACTAATGTGATTAAAACCATACCAAATCAACCAAGCACCATACTGGAAATTCTAGAAACCAAGCAAAATTCTGGAATTTTGAAAGGCAAATTACTTATATACTGCCATTTGTAAATAAGGAAAAAAGTGAAAAAAATCAACCTCCTGTTTTTGAAAAAGATGAATATTAGAAAATACAATGATATGCTAAGAAATTTGGATAGAACCCCAGTACTCCCTTCCCTCTATTTTTGCATCTATATACATTCAACATCATAAACTAATTAATTGCCCAGTACATATACATCTTTCTCAGTAAGCCAGCTGAGAAATATATTAGTGCATTTAAGTTTTGATAATCATTCTATAATTAAATTTCCAATGTATGTTCAAACAAGCGTGTCTCAACTTTATTTTAACCTATGATCCATTTTGGTAAACATTAAATTCTTATGTTCTCCATTAATGTCATTTGAGTTTCAAAATAAATTAGGTATTGTCACGAAGAGCATGTCAAATCAATGATAATATTAGTAAAAAAATTATAATTTGAAAGATAAGATCATTGTGTGCTTAAGGTCTGCCTGTTTGTCACGGGGTTCACTGTCCTAGGAAGGGAAGAAGTTTAAACACAATGCAGGTCATTTTCAATGTCAAGTTTGTTTTACTCTTTAGCTTCCAAGCTTAATTTTTATTGTAAAATTTGTTTGACTTTTTACTTCTAGACTGATTGGCAAAAGATAGTAGTAGAAATTAAGTAGAAAAAAGTTTCACTGTTGTTGTTTTGTCCTTATAAGTCCCTTACTCTTTCTCTTGCTCATAATGAAGTCCAACTATTCAGAAACCATTCCCTCCATTGTTTCAAGAAAATATCAGCACTCTGTCATATTTGATAATGTCTTATATTGGCATACTATCTCTGTGCTGATATACTAATGATGCATCACATCAGAAACAAATTAAAGAGAAAATTCTATTTAATTGCAGGACAGAGGTATGTTAAGAAAAGATACACTCAGAAGATATACTCAGACAAAAAAGTAGTGTGCCTAGAAATAATATATTGTGCATGATATTTCAAGTAAGCAAAAGTGGCTGACGAGAATTGATTTTGTAGCAGCATTAGAAATGAAAAAACAAAAGAATGAAAATGGAAAGGAAGGAAGAAAAGAATGAGGGAAACAAATAACGTTTTGCTCAAAAGTAAGAAAATATTTTACGGTTCTGAATTAAGCTAATGACATGATCTATTATCAGTTGAGTAGTTGTAGACACCCTCTCAACCAGAGTGGAGATGCAGTAGAACTGGGGCTCTCTCTAAATGTAAATCTATTTATTAAAATAAGCCATATTTTTTTTCTGAGGGTGAATAAATACTTTAATTTTCACAATAACTTAATGAAATAACACATTGCCCCATCTATCTGAAGAAGTCATGGTGAGGTGAAGAATATGAGATTGGAATCCAGGAATCTCGGGAGAACCCTCCCTCCTGACTTCCCTCCTTTCTTTCTCTTTGTTTCTTTCTTTTTATTGTTCTCCAGTTTTAAAGTCTCTGCAAAGTTAATTCTTCAACTGTGTCTTCAAATATGACATATGGTTTCACCAAGAGGCATATGGGTGTATAGTATTTAATGAGAAATCTGACTCCCATCACTAAGGTACCTCTTCTGTCTTCTCAGCACACTACAATTTATATAGATCTTATTCTACTTTCTTCATTTTTTACCTCTTCACTCATGAGTCTTTTGCCAATGGAATGATTTCTACATGGAGCCCTAACAATTGTATTCCATTTTGTATTATTATCCTCCTGATTTTCTTTATAACTCTGTGGTCATGTGAGCTAAAGGATGTCCAGATAGTTGGTAAAACATTATTCTGGGTGTGTCCGTGAAGGTGTTTCTGGAGATTAACATTTAAATTGGCAGCTGCCACCAATGTAGGTGACATCACCCAATTCATCGAGGTCCTAAATAGAACAAAAAGGTGGAGGAAGGACAATTAGCTCTCCTGCCTGAACTAGAACCTCCATCTTCTCCTGCACTGAGACACTGGCACTCGTGGTTCTCAGGCTTTTGGACTGAATTATAACACCAGCTTTCTCAGTTTACAGATGGCAGATGTGGCCTCCATAAGCGCATGAGCTCATTCTTTTTTTGTTTTTAAGATTTTATTTATTTATTTAACTCATTTATTTAGAGGGGGGAGGGGCAGAGGGAGAAAGAGAATCTCAAGCAGACTCCGTGCTGAGTGCAAAGCCCCAGGGGTCTCGATCTCTTGACCTGAGCTAAAATCAAGAGCTGGCCATTTAACTGTGCCACCCAGGCACCCTATAGCATTTGTTTTTTAACTACTGTGTTTTGTAGTTCTTGTGGTATCTCTGTATGGATACTATGTTTATGTTGGTGCTACTGTTATTTAAATGAGTTGAATTTTACTATTTCAATTATTAGTACAAGATTCCCATGGTAGAGGGTGAAGCCAGGAATGTTTACCAGTTTAATTAGCTTAAGGGCTTCTTTCCCTGTTCCTACAGTCATGGATTGTTTCATGAAAATATGGCTTCTCTGTGTGGTATACCTCCTCTACAGTCAAAACTTACTTGTTTCAGAAATACTCGTGCTGAATTACCCATTCACTAATAGGCCACTTCTACCTAAGGCTTCCAAAATGACTACTTCATTTCTAAGATCTTTTACCTTAGTGCCCCACCCCACCACCCCAAATCCCTTACCAAACCTTGATTTTCCATCTCCACCGGCCATGATGTCCTGTTAAGTCTCAGCTCAGCTCAGTGTTGTGCACGTTGAGAGTGAGGTTCTTTTTTCTTGGTAAGAATATTTGCTTGATATTGACTTCAAGATCTAACATAGCTAGATCCTTTCGTTTATCTCTACCCCTTTATGCCTTTGTGACTTACTATGCACTGGTTTTGCTACTATCAGTAAGTTTGAATATATTTCAAGTAATTTGGAGGTTTTGATTGTCCAAGTGCCCTAATTTTGCTGAAGATGTGGTTTGAGGAGGTTTTTTCTTTAGTTTTCCTTTCGCTCTACATTTTCCAAGAGAAAAATGGAATACTCAAATATATGACACCACCGTATTCTGACTTTTGCTGATATGTGAAATATCATCGTTTCTCAAACATTTTTCCAAATGTTTATTTAAATGGATATTGTAAATGATAGGGAAAATCAAACCTAAATGTATGGGGAGTAAAATTGATATGCTCAAGTTGAAAGATTTGCTCAAAAACAGTAAAAAATATGATTATATTATGATAAGATCTGTCGTTTTTTAAAAAAAATTTAATACCACTTTATTTAGTTTCCTAGGTTTATAATATTTTAGAAAGTACACAGATTTAAGCTACTATTGAATGCTGATACCCAGAGTCATATTTATGGAACAAGAAACTTAAAACCAACAGTTTCTCCTGCATTGTCTGAGATAAATAAAAAGAAATGAAATGGAAATACATATATCCTGAGCAAAATGATAAATCCCTTTTTAGATCTGAAACTACTATTTATTAACCAAATTATTCTGAAGTATCCATGTGCATACAATGTCTAACAGCAATACTTATAACAGGTATATGTTGATGTAAAAACTATAACTTAGCTAAAATATCAATCAATCAATCAATGACAAAGGTTTTAGCAGTTCTCTGGCATGTTGCTGTTATTTTGCTAAACAAGATAAATTAGCAAAATAACCAGAGTGGAAATTAATTTACAGTAACTACACACCATCTTAAGTATTATGTTGTATTGCTTAAATGTCACGTAGTGTGAACTTTATTGTATTGGATAATTTAATTTCTTAAATTAACTTTCCTTCAAACACTATCTTATTACTTTGTTATTTCCCCAAGCACCCAACATGAGAAAGGAAATCTATTTCTTAAATTTATAAGTACAGAATTAAAACATATTTAATGAGTTGATAAACACATCCAACATGGATCTCTTTTATAATTAAACTTCAATAAAGGTTTATAATTATCTTTTGATGTTAGGGTTTTCAATTTTCTTTTACCCAATTTAAATGTACATTATATCCTTTTTCCAAAATAGTTTATATTATGCTTTTGAAAATATATTTTTTCATCTAAATTTCATTTTGAAATGAAAGGCAAGAAAGAAGGCATGTCTGTTTAGATACATATGTTCTATTTGGTATTTTTAAAATTATTATTTTCATACTGATCTTGAATAATTTACACAAGAATGGTAAAATGCACATTTATGTATGAATGGTGATCTCATTTCTATTTCTACTAGCAGAAACAATTGTAACCAAACTGAACATCTCACAAGAGTTAAGGATAGATGTCACCAAGATGGCCACTTGGAGGGCTTCTGAATTTCCTTCCTGCCACAGACACACCAAATATGTAACTACGTATGGATCAGTTTCCTCTGAGAGAAATCCAAGGTCTAGTTGAATGACTCCTACACAATGGACATCTGAGAAAGTACCAACACCGAAAAGGGCTGTGAAAGCCTGAGATACATTCTCACCATAAGCCCCAAACCCTGCACGATGCCTTAAAATTGGGAGAGAAAACTCAACTTTTGGGTTCTCCCTGAGGAAGGAAGATGTTGCATCAAACTAGCACCTTGTCTTTTAATACTATCACCCCAGGGACAGGCCCCCAAATCACCCAGCTCTGCTGGTCAGTGCAGTTTGTGTTCATGAGTCCCACAAGACTATAGCCAGCAAAGAAGCAGTTGTTAAACAGGTATGTGAACACTCAAGGTTGCTATTGCCCCAGACTCAGTGCAGAGGGAACAGACAAAAATGCCCATCTTCCACTTTTTCCATGGAAGGGATTTGACAATATTCTTTCTAGCTGTGACCTAACTTTCTGTCTCCTAATAACAATTTAGGGGCTGACTGGGATCCTCTCCAGAGCACGAATAAGCCAGGGAGCCCTTTCCCCACACTCTCCCTCCTGCTCATTCCAACAATAAAACAATAAAACAAGTCATCAGCTTCTTCTTTCAAGGAGTCTGTCCACACATCTTAACACCCCAACATCTATGGCTGCCCCTGGAAGGACAGGGCCCCAAAACACCTAGTCAACAGAGTTTGCATTCATGAGTCTTACAGTGCCATAGCAAACAAGGAAGCTTATTTATTTGTGAGAGGGAGAGAAAGAGCATGAGCAGGGGGAGGGACAGAGGGAGAGGGAGAAAGAGAATCCTCAAGCCGACTTCACGCTGATTGCCACCCAATGTGGGGCTTAGCACAGGCTCTATCCCAGGACCCTGAGATCATAATCTGAGCTGAATCAAGAGTCGGACACTTAACTGACTGAACTACCCAGGTGCCCCCAGAGAAGCGATATTTAAAGAAAGATTGTGAACACTTGGGGCGCCTGGGTGGCACAGTCATTAAGTGTCTGCCTTCAGCTCAGGGTGTGACCCCGGCGTTATGGGATCGAGCCCCACATCAGGCTCCTCTGCTATGAGCCTGCTTCTTCCTCTCCCACTCCCCCTGCTTGTGTTCCCTCTCTCCGGCTGTCTATCTCTGTCAAATAAATAAATAAAATCTTAAAAAAAAAAAAAAAAGAATGTAAACACTTTCCATGCCTATATACCTGGACTCGTTGTACAGGGAGCAGGCAAAAAAGCCCCTCCCCCAGTTTCTCCCTGAAAGTGGTTTGGCTGCATACTTTGCCAGCTGCTGCCTGAGGGTCAGGCTTCTCATCACCCTCGTGATGCATCTAGATAGTGACTGCAATCCTCCTGAGAGCCTGAAAGAGCTGGTGGGCACTTTCCCCACATTCTCCCTTAGGCTTCCTCCAATAAAAACTAGTCTCCAGCTTCTCCCTAGAAAGGAGCTTCTCTACACACCTTGCCCTCCAAGTTTTGTGGCTGTCACTCAAGGGGCGAAGCCTCAAGTCACCTTGCTCTCATAGCCAACAGAGCTTGGCATTCACAAGTCCTGCAGGACCATGTTAAACAAAAATACAGGTTTCAAATGGGCACCAAACATTTATAACTGTCCCTCAGGCTTAGCACTGAGAAAGCAGGCAGAAACACCTGTCTTCTAGCTTCCCCTAGAAGGGATCTGATTGTATACTGCCCAGCTGCTGCCTGAGCTGGCGTCTAAGCAGCCTGCATGTGGGAGTTGACAGGGATCCTTCTGAGAGCCTCATGGTGCTAGTGGGCTCATACCCTGCTGTCTCCCTCCAGCTAGCTCCAAAAGGAAATCAGGTCTTCAGCTTCCCCCTGGAGGGAGGAATCTGGTACCCAATTGTTACGGCTACTAACTGAGAGACTGGCTCCAAATTACCTACCTCTGGGAGCTGATAAGGCTAGGCATTCAAGAGTTACCGAGGATCACATGAAAACAAAGAGGTGGTTCTATTGGAAGCAAAATACTTCTAGCAACCATTCCCTCTGGTTCAGCAGAGTGAGTGAGCAAAAACAGCCAACTCCTAGTTTCTCCCTCATAGGGGATAGACTGCATACCCAATGTTCCGACTTTCCCAAATGCTGCCTGAAGGTTGGATTTCAAATTAGCCCGCACTGGGAAGATGAAGGGGCAGGCAAATAGCAGTCCCCCAGAAACCTAAAAAGATACACGGACATTTATTTCCCATGCATTTGGGTAGGATGAAAGTCTATAAGCACAATAGCAACTTATGTGTTTTTTTCTATTGTAGTCAGTGGAAAATATTGTAACTCACATTTGGCCCTTGATTCCATGGGTTTGTATAATAATGGGGATAAATCCTGCTTCAATTTCACTGTTGTAATATATTTCTCTCTTTAACTCAAGAAAGCATATGTGAAGTCAAGAGAGTGAGACTGACTTCATGACAAGGAAGATCTTTTCCATAATTTATTTTTATACATCAATTTTTATAAACTTTGCTATTTTAACTTATTTTAGTAAGAGATTTGATACGGCATAAGTCATAAGTGATTGAGATATATTAGTGGGTCATGCCCCAACTGCTCAGTTACCTTAATATAAAGTGCTGTAAAATAAAGTTGATATAGTAGACCGAAGAATTTTTGAGCATTAAGGTGTCAGGTTTTTTGCCCCATCTCTCTCACTCAACACAAGAATGGAGACTTAAAATCCAAAGAAATGTCTTTTCAAGGTTAAGCAGTGAATTTGTGTCCAAGCTGAAGTTATTATAATTGTTATTAATATCAATATTCTTATATAATACTAGTATTACTAAAGATTAGTATGTATTGCATATTGCTATATATTCAAGGAACTGTTTTAAGGTTTCATAAATAATTAGGTAATTTAATCACTGCCATAACCAGAGAAGTTATATAATTTGAATAAGGAAACCAGCTAGAAACTGGAAGAGCCAGGAATACAAGTCAGACAGACTCATTCAGTAACTCATGGTTTTAATCAGTAAACACTGTTAAATAATGTGCAGTTATTATGCATTACATGTTAGAGGTACACAAAGTCATTTAAGGTAGACCATAAAGAAAACTTAACAATTGTTGAGATCTTACAATAATTATTAAGCACTGTATCACTTAATCCTTACAGCAGTCCTATAAAACAGATTCTATGATTAGTGTTCACTTTACAGAGAAGGAGAACAAAAGACAGACATGGTAAATAACTTTCGCAGAGTATTAGGAACTTGCCCAACATTAAAAAGCCAGTCAAAGGCAAATGTGCCATTGGACTTTGGTCCTGGACTCTAAAACACATGTTTTGCTTTTGTTGTTGTTGTTTTTATAACTTTAGGAATAATTTTCATTCCTTTAGTGTGGAGTTGGGGCAGGGGGTGTGTGTGGAAAAGTACCTATGTTTCTATCGCATACAGTCAACCTTCAGGTACAACACAGTCTTTGCATCTTTGTCTTCGTCAGTTACTGCACAAAGCATTCCTTAGAAAATAAGAAGTTTAGTAGGTAATCCTTAGTGCCTATCCAGCTCTAACAGTGATTTATTCTAAGGATTTTGACACTATGTTATCTGGGTAGGGTGTTGATTTTTTTTTTTTTTCAAACGTACAGCGTAACAACTTGATATTTGTAGATATTGCAAAATGAGCACCACCAAGTCTGGGTATCAAATGTCACCATACATAGTCACACTTTTTCTCTTGTGGGAAGTTTTAACATTTATTCTCTGGGCCACTTTTAAAAATTCAGTACAGTGTTATTAACTATACGCATCATGTTATATACATTATATCCCCATGACATTTATTTTATAATGGCAAATTTGTAAAAAAAACACATGTTCTTATGCATTATTATGATACACAGCCAAGAGGGTTGTTACGGCACCATGACATATTTTAGGTTACTAACAACGTAAGGCAACAATATGAAGATTGATAGAAGGAAACATGAGACTAGGACCGTATGCGAGATAAGTAATATAGTATTTCAAACTAGTATTAATGAATTGTTAGACGATGCAGATTATTATCTGTATTTTAATGGTGTGCTCATTGATCTAAGGCAGAGCACAAAGGTAAGGGGAAACTGCATGCTTTGTCAGAGCCAGTGAACTAATGAAGAAAATACTACTGTATCATACTGGACTGCAGCTGGTTGCTTTGCTTTCCTTTAAAAGATCTGCAAGTTTCTTTCAAAGACATAATGTTACTCCTAATCAAATGCTTCCTCAAATATCACTCTCATGATATGGTTTACTCTAAATAAATGTTAGTTTCTCAGTTTATCTCATAGTATTGTATGAAATATATTTTAAAAATAGGTCACAAATAATTTACATTGTTTCTACTTATGTAAATTTCTCATGTAATTTCAATCAATTTTAGAGTTCACAATATGTTATTATTATACTATTTATTATTGCTATTAATTATCATATTTCCTAAAATAATTTTCAAAAAAAGTTACTCCCAATCTATATCTTATTTACAGCAGGTTGTGTGTGTGTGTTATATACTCTTACTAAAGGTAAGAGTTAAGAGATGCACTTTGTTTCTTCAAGAGAGCTATACTGTTCAACATCTCTTTCTTCCCTTATTTTTCCTTCAAATAGGAAAAAGTGTTTAAATTTCAAGGAAAAGGGAGTTTCTACTTGCACGATGGCTTCTTTCTATTTAAAGTCACTTAGTTATTTTCACCCAGAGCTTTCATGCCACTTTCACACTATCTCATCAGCTAGTCAATAAAGAATTATGTACAGAGTTATAATTCCTCTTAAAAAAAAAACTTTTGCATTTTTTTCCCTAAATTGAGCTATGACTCACACTTTTGTAATGCAGGCCTCCATTTATTGAACTCAAATCCAGATGTCTGATGGTTTTTCATACAGGTTCTTTAGCATTTCATCTGTTTTGAATTGCGTACTGGATCAGCAGCATAGAACCCATGGATACTTGCATAAGTCTTACCCACAGTGATTTTTGTAAAAAACATTCTTCATGTAGAATGAAAAAAATGCTTTCATTTCATATGTTTGCTTAAATGATATATGAAAAACTTTAATAATTGTATAAAATACTTCTTGTGGTTGCTATACTGATTCTAACTTGCTGAAGTTCTGTGAAGTAATATAGTTATTATTTATGAACTACCCATCCCTTAGTGAACTGGAAAATTGGACTAATCAACTCACTAGCACTTTTAATTATTATGGTTTTGAATAAGTGTACACTCTATAAACTCCATCTCAAAAAGCTCCAAAAAGAATAACAAACAAAAGGGCATAAAGGAAAAAACAATGAAAAGAAAAGAAAATGCAGTTAAGAACAATGACAATCCTAACAGATTAATCAAATTGATAAACTCCTATGAAATCTGATCAAAAATAGAAAAAACCAAATGATCATCACCAAAGATTCTAGACATAAGAATAATAAAAGTATTTATAATTTTTGCCAGTAAATTTCATGATATAGACAAATTTCTCAAAGACCCTAAGACTTACTCAAAAAAGAACAGAAAAATCTGAATTGTTACAGATCTTATAAAAACAGATTCATAATTTTAAAAAAATTAAAGAGCAAATCTCATGTCCAGAGGGTTTTCCCCATACTTCTTCTATAATTTTAAGAAAGAAATAGCATCAATGTTGCAAAATTTCCCCAGATTTTAGCAAAGAAATAATTAATTTTATGTAGCCAACATAACCTTCAAATCAAAAGTTGGCAAGCAGTTTACAAAACTCAGAAAATATCTGATCAATATCTCTCGTGCACATGGATGCAAAAGTCTTTAACAAAATATAATCAAATTCAACAATATATAACAAGAAAAACATATGATGATACAAAAAATCTTATTCCATAAGTAAAAGAGTAATTTATCATTTTCAACTATGTTATATAACTTGCAATATGAGTAGGAAAATAAGGAAAAGTCACATGATCAACAAGACAGAAAAAGTATAAATAAGCCAACATCTCTTACGGATGGGAGAAAAAAACTTAAACATACAAGGGGACTTCTGTTATCTGATAATATGTATGGAGAAAAAACCATATGTAACATCCAGGTATTTGTAAGCTTTCTCTCTGAGATCAAGGATAGTCACTATCAATACTTCTATTGTGTAACAGAGACCCTAGAGAGTGCAATAAAGACAGAAAATGAGAAGTAAAAGACAAAGGTAAAAAAATATAAAGCAATTTACCTTCATTTTCTAGAAGTATTTGTTAAGTGTTTGAAATCTTTTTTCTTAAAGATGTATTTATTTGAGAGCATGTGAGAGAATGCAGTGGGGAGGAGCAGAGGGAGAGGGAGAAAGAATCCCAAGCAAGGTCTGCTCTAAGCGCAGAGCCCCACAGAGGGGCTTGATCTCAGGACCCTGAGATCATGACCTGAGCCGAAACCAAGTGTCCCTTGCTCAACTGAATGTGCCACTCAGACACCCCAGCACTTGAAATCTTATGTAGACACGTACCTACACACTTTTCCAATGTCATTATCTGGGGGCAAATCCATAATGGTGATCTCACCATGATATTCACAGATATTAATAATTTCTAAACCTCATTTCATTTGTTAAACATATCCACAAAAAAGAGAAATATCTACTGAACTACTTTGAATAATTTTTTTTTGTTAGTGTTTTTGACAAAAATTGTAAACATTATCAGTAGTTGACTAGTAAATGCGTCAATGACAGGATTTTAACTTAAAATGTATATTTCTGTTAGCAGACATAAAAATGCTTTAACAGTCTCAGAATATGTTTATGGACTTTTTTTCTTTACTCAGTCACACTACAGATGGACTTAAAAATGCTTTAAGAGAAGATACTTATTTATCTTGTTTAGGTTTGTTTTGCAGAGAAGGTTTAGGGTAAGACAAATCCATGTTTTATATAATGGCCTTTTCAAATAGCTCATTGAAACTATCTGTGTACTTGTATGATAGAAAGATATAAGGCACTTCTTCAACATTGTTGTCGCCATGCTTCAATATCAACAAAATTATTTAGAATGATTGAGAATGCTTTAGCATGAAAGATGATTAACAAGATCCCTGAATTTGTACCATACAAAAAACATAGATAATTCTAATATTTCTAATTTCTTATTTTGCAAAATTGGTTTCACAATGACTTGGAATTTTTACAATTATGTCTGAGTTAATATCTATGAGGAAATTAACAATGAAAAATTTGCGCTGAATAATTACTAAGACCCCTTTCAATTCTAAGGTTCCTTTATTCCGAGACTGAGTAAACTGTCCTGCAATGCATGTGGCTTTCTTTACAGTGATAATGGCTCCCACTCAGTAAACTGAATCCCTGCGAAGTTGGTCTGATACAGCTGAATGTACTGTATCAATCAAGTGCCAGCCCAGCGATTTCTGCTGTCCAAATGATCAGATAGGTTTGGTAATAAGCCAGTGTATTTTTTGCATGTCAATTGGCGGCTATTGCTATGGTCAGAAATATCTAAATATGCAAAAATTGGAAAATTTTATCTTGACATTTGGATATAGCCTAGTACAGATGGAATATGACTTCAAATGATATGAACTAGCACCATAAAACACAATGTTTAAAATAAAGACTAGCATTTGTCAAGAATGGAAGCTGACCTTTGGAGAAAATGAAAGTTTATGTGCTCAGATCTCACCAGTCTGTCATTAACATATATTATTTTACTATGTGCCCAATAAAGAAAAAACTTGACTATTTTACCTAGTTATATTGTGTTAATAAAATGAATAGTACCTGAATTTGAATAGACCCATCTTGTGTGTAGAATTTTAATAATTCTTAATTTATATTAAAAGCAATAAGGAGCAAACAGTTGTGCTCAACCAAGAATAAGTTTGTCCTCCAGCAGATATCCGGCAATATCTGAAGATATTTTTGGTTTTCGACAAAATGTGGGGAGATACTCCGCTAGAAACTAGTGGATAAAGAGCAGGAATGCTGCTGAGCACCTTACAATGCACGGGAGCATCACGCACAATGAAGGATAATCATACCTGCCCCAAATGTCAGCGATTCTGAAGCTGAGAAACCCTGAGTTAATGTATGAAAAGAATTATCATACTGTTTAAATTTTGGGAGCACTGTTTTTATAATACATGTGAGTAGATAACATAGAGGGAAACATTAGTAGAAATGAGCTTTGCACAGAAAGAAGAGAATGGCAGGATATAATTTATGCGAGAAGGCATAAGGTGCCACAAATATGAATGGTTAGCATTTGCTATTAAGTGAAGATCCAGCTGATAATCTTCCTCCTCTTCCATCACTTGTAATAGTATATCGCACGCCCAGAGACAAATCCACAATTGTCCTTGGGGCACCCTAGTCCTCAAGCAGTCTCTTTAAGTTTCAAGGGTTTGGTTTGTTTTTGTTTTTGTTTTTTTTTTAGTTATCAGTATTTAGTTGCATAAGTACTAGAATAATTAATTGGAAAGCAAGTCTCATTTCCTCAACTCAACATCCCACAGATTTTCTGATTCAGTGTCAAGGAAAGAAGAGTTACTTTTCTATATCTGCGTTCTTTCTTTCCCATACAAATTAGAAATCAGTTGCCTTTAAAACTCAGTATCATTTGGGCAATATAAAAATCCATACATTCGCCACATGATTTCTTTACCAGCAAAATAATTTGAAGCAAATAAAATATGTTACAAATTCCCCATGGTTCTTCAGTAATTTTTTTAGGTGCCATCAAATATCAAATAAAGTGACAGAAAACTGGAAAAGTTCAAATAAACTTTAACTTCCCAAAGGAAATTACAATAGCTTTTGTTAAAAAGCTATTTTATTGGTCCGCTCAAGTCTGCCCAAAGAAAATATCACAGGCTGGGTAAAAAACAGAAATTTATTTTCTCACGGTTTTGGGGGTTGGAAATTCAAGATCAAAGCAGCAGCAATGCTGGTGTCTGATGAGATCTCTTCCTGGCTTACAGATGGCCTCCTTATGGCTATGTCCTCACACGGCCTTTTCGCTTTATATGCCTGTGAAGAGAGAGAGCTCTTTGATGTCTCTTCCTCTTCTTCCAAGGACACCAGTATTATCAGATTAGGATCCCACACTTATGACCTCATTTAACCTTAATTACCTTCTTAAAGGCCCTATATCTAAATGTAGCCACACTGGCCATTAGAGCTTCAATATATGAATTTGGGAGGGACAAATTTTAGTCCAAAAAAGTTATATTTTTTCTGTTTTCTAAGATTGTGATAATCCATAAAGTAACAATGATGTACATAAAAGTTCCATTTATTTGTTAAAAATATGATAATTCTATTGGTTAGCAGATATTGTGCTAGTTTCTCAGGGTAGAATAGAGGACAAGAAAGAAATATTCACTGATATCTTGCAACTTACAGCCTAGTGGGGAATATTTTTGAATTAGTCTAGTGATAACCATGAAATGTGTGTTTATTCCTAGAGGTTTGGAGATTTCAGGATGGGAGGAAGCAAGGTTCTTATATTTTGGCCTGTGTTGAAATTTTTAAATAAAAGGTAAGGTTATGAGGATGAAGAGGGGCAGAATTAGTGGTAGGTAAGGACATAGAGGACAGCAGAGAAACCAGAAAACTAATTCCTTTCCTTAATAGGGAAATGTAGCAACGTTGTGAATCATTGTTGAAAATCCAGTTAAAGATTGTGACCATAAATTTAAAATGATCATAAATTAAAACTCTGCCTCTATTTTAGCATATGCAAGGACAGAGTAAGAGACAAAAAAAACAATAATAATAGTGATGACGTTAGCTGAATCTATTAAATACTTACTGTGATAAACACTTTAACTGGATTATTTCATTCTTTTTATAGTGAGGTATCTACTATTATTACCCTGATGTGATGATTGAGTAAACTGAGGCTTACAAAGATTTAAATAATTCTGCAAATAATGATTAATATAAGATAAGAAGGTAAGTAGTCTGACTTCAAAAACAAGATTCTTAGGCCCTTCACTATTTCTTCCAGGGTCAGAATTTTGGCAGGTGCATGTGATATGACATCAGAGATACCATAAAATTAAATCATCCACAGGAGTAATTGAAAAGATAAATCACTAAATGTTTGCTAAATGGGGCTGGGACTAAACACTAAATAAAGATTTAGACAGGAGGAAGTCAATGGTTTTAAGTATAATAAGGAAGAAGAAAAAAACTGCATTTGGAGTACTTAAGTAAGGAGGAAAAAGAGGTGTGGCTCCATAGTTTTATGTATAAATTATTTATTATGTTTGGTGACACTACTCCTGAAAAAAAATACAATTTATGATTGCAGAAATGAGTTAGTGAGGACAAGTGAAGAGAAAGTCATTAGAAATCCTAGGTGCCAAAAACTCAAGAGGCTAGGGTATTCAAGGGTTATCAATGAATATCAAATATACCAAAAACGTCAGAATCTGATGTGTCAGCCCTACTCAAGTCATCAATGAATTAAAGGCTGGGGAGTTGACTAATCTAATATTGATGATATGATGCTAAAAATACTTTTTAAATATATCCTAGGGGCGATGAAAAATGATATGGAAGCAGTAGTGAGTGTCAAAGAGTGTCATCTTCACTCTTGCCCTGAATTATGAAGGGTTTGAGTAAATAAATATTTTCCCTTGATGATTCAGAATATGCAGTGTCCTCCGGGAATGGCTAGATTTCATTTAAAGCAATACAATGAAGTAAGAGTTCAGAGAATGAGTTGGCTCATTTTAGAATAGGCATTTCAAGAGATGAGTTGAAAGCTGGAGAGGGAAAGTGGTCAGGAAATGTAGAGTAAAAGAAGAGAAGTTCAAAGAGAGGAAGGTTGTAGTAATTTAGTATTATAGTGGCAACTGGCATGCTAACCGGAAAACAATACAAAGCAGCAAATTGTAATGTTAGGTATGGTGAAATAAAACCGAATAGTCTCTTAGAAGGTATTTACCAGATTGTAGCCGTGGCCCTGAAGTGAGATCTAGTAGATAGAGGCTTGTGGGGCTGTGTGTGTTAATTTTCTTCACGGTCTGCTAGTATTAGGGGATATAGTAAGGATAGCATTGCCCGAAAGTAACAAGAAAGAAAGGATGAGTCATATATATCATCCTTCATCCTGAGTTTGGGGGCTGAGGTTGGTGTCAGGAGATGTCAAAAAGAAGACACATATATCTGGTCCAAGATTTTAATCTCTCAGTGCCCTCTTGAGTGGGGAGAAGTATTCCACTTAACTTCATATTCATTGCAGGACAGTCTTGGTCGTGATTCCTATCTGCTCTGCATTGCCATGGTTCTGCCTTGGTTTTATAAAATATATATTTTGTGGAATTGTCCATATTTATTTATGAAATGCTACACTGAATAATGTCCCAATAGTTATCTTTCTTCCCAAGTAGAAATCTCCCAGGATTTTTATTCCTGGGGCTTTATTCAAGGAAATGTTTCTATACAGAGATCCTATTTTGATTTTCATTCTTTTATTCATAGAGAGAACCATAGACTAGTTGCTTTCCCTATAGTTATGTTTCTAGATCTGATTTATAAGGAAACATATATATGTATAAATCCTAATCGTAGCTAGAATTATACCACTACTTATGTTTTTATAAATGTATAACCATGTGAAGATACAAATTACATCTATTTTTCAAATATTCTCATATATTTTATTACATTTGATCTTCTTATTAACAGTTAATGATTATTAATTTGTTTACATATTCCACAAATATTTTTTGAATGTTATATGTTTGGACCTCTATTGGTTTCTGTGGTTTGGATAAAAAAATAGATGGGGGGCGCCTCGGTGGCGCAGTGGTTAGGCGTCTGCCTTCAGCTCAGGGCGTGATCCCAGCGTTCTGGGTTCGAGCCCCACATCAGGCTCCTCCACTAAGAGCCTGCTTCTTCCTCTCCCACTCCCCCTGCTTGTGTTCCCTCTCTCGCTGGCTGTCTCTCTCTCTCTCAAATAAATAAATAAAATCTTAAAAAAAAATAGATGACCATTAAAGGAAGCACCTATGTAAATGTACAATGTAATCAGTGTAATAGAATTATGTGCAAAGGGTACAATACTAACATAGAAGAAAGAATGATAATCTCTATATACTGTAGTGCATTTTGGCAACATTTTTTTAGAAAGAATTGACATTAAAGTTAGGTTATGAAATATAAGCTTTCACCATATATGCCAAAATGGACCAACACTTGATAAGGTATGGATCCATAAAGTGGCAAGGAATTGCAGTCAACTTTGTCCTGCTGGGGGATGGCTTTATTATTTTCTAAGAACATAGGTACCATGCTTACAAGTTGAGTTTGTTCTTGAAGCAACTGAAGTTTCTTTTCTTTTTTTTTTTTTTAAGATTTTTTATTTATTCATTTGACAGAGAGAGAGACAGCCAGCGAGAGAGGGAACACAAGCAGGGGAAGTGAGAGAGGAAGAAGCAGGCTCCCCGTGGAGGAGCCTGATGCAGGGCTTGATCCCAGAACTCCGGGATCACGCTCTGAGCCATAGGCAGGCGCTTAACGACTGAGCCACCCAGGGGCCCCAACTGAAGTTTCTTACATCTGGTAATCAGTTCTGAAGTGCAAAGCTTTAGGGATGGGAAAAGAATCAGGTTTTTGAGTAGTTGTATTTTGCTTCCTTCCCCCCCCCCATAATCTTTGGAGAAAAGATTGTTGTGGTTTTTTTTCCCCTTTTTCAAGTTTTAAATTCCAGTTAGGTAGCATACAGTGATTAATGTTAGTTTTAGGTGTAGAATTTAGTGAATCATCACTGACATACAACACCCAGTGCTCATCACAACAAGTGCTATCCTTAATATGCCTCACCCATTTGGCTCATCTCCCCAACCTCCTCCCTTCCAGCAACCCTCAGTTTGTTCTCTATAGTTAAGAATCTGTTTTGTGATTTGCTTCTTCTTTTTATTCCCCATGTTCATCTGTTTTGTTTCTTAAATTCCACTTACGAGTGAAGTCATATTGTATTTGTCTTTCTCTGACTGACTTATTTCACTTAGGATTATACACTCTAGCTCCATCCACGTTGTAGCAAATGGCATGATTCCATTCTTTTTTATGGCTGGGTAGTATTCTATTGTATACATACACCACCTCTTCTTTATCCATTCATCAGTTCAGGGACATTTGGGCTCTGCATAATTTGGCTATTGCTGATAATGCTGCTATAAATATCAGGGTGCATGTGTCCCTTTGAATCAACATTTGTGTATCCTTTGGCTAAACACCTAGTAGTACAAATGCTGGATTGTAGGGTAGTTCTACTTTTAACTTTTTGGAGGGACCCCCTACTGACTTCCAGAGTGGCTGCACCAGTTTGCATTCCCACCAACAGTGCAGGAGGGTTCCCCTTTCTCTGCATCCTTGCCAACACCTGTTGTTTCCTGCGTTGTTAATTTTAGCCATTCTGACAGGTGTGAGGTGATATCTCACTGTAGTTTTGATTTGTATTTCCCTGATGATGAGTGATGTTAAGCATCTTTTCATGTGTCTGTTAGCCATCTGGATGTCTTCTTTGGAAAAATTTATTCATGTCTTTTGCCCATTTTTTACTGGTTTTCTGAATGAATTAAAAAGATGCTGAGGATAATGAATTCAAATATCCATTGCAGTCTATAGGCTTTTTATAAATTCTTTGCTTGATTTTTTTCAAATTCTTTCAATTTCTAAAGGTAGGCAGGCGGTTAGGTAATAGATAAATATACAGGTATAATTAATATCATAATACAACATCAATATTATATATAGATAGAGAAGGCTTCTGTATGTCTCATTAATGATTAATGATTGCCTCACTTGACTAAACTTGAGACAAATTTCTGGCTGACATAGACCTCTCACCACTCTTTTCCTAGAGCATTAAATTTAGAAAGTTTGCAATTGTTAAGTTATTTTTTTCTGCCCCTTTGAGATATAAATCTTCTACAAACTAGGACAATTTTTCTCAAGAACCTGGGAGCCATTCTTTTGAAATGTAATCATCATGGAAGAGAGGGACCCAATGTAACTTCAATAAGTACCAATTAGCAAGCACAGATTGCTTCATCACATGAACCAACCTCCCTGCACTAAATCCCTTCATACTTTCCTATCAACTCAACCCAGTGCTCACAAACTCTCCTGCCTTTCGGGGAGGAGAGTTCAGTATCTTTTCCCTACTGCAATACTCTTGAATAGTTTTCTATGTCTATTTAACTCCACCTGATGCAATTTCTCTTTAACATCATGAGGCCAAGCCTAGAAGGCCCTGAATTAGAAGCTAGCTGAAATTCAGTCAGCTGAAATTCTTTTTATATGCAATGGATATAGATTGAAGAAAATGGAACAAGCTTTTCTTCCTGATTTTTAATAGTTGGTCAAGGCATAATTTTTCATGATTTTTCTGTCTCCACATAGATTTTATTGGTTAAATTATAGTGACTGCATCAAGAGTACTTTGCAGATTACATTTATAATAGTTAAGCATTAACTATTATATAAAGTTCCTTGCTAACAGGAGACATGACTTAGATTTCTGTTTACCCATCATCACACCTGAAAATAATGTTGAAACAAGCAGACATTTAATAAATGTTTTGCATGGTAGGGAAATTCTGATAACAGCCGACTCATGGATGGGGAAAATCACTGGAACAGAAAACAGGTGCAGGGCCACAGTAAATACAATTATGGAGATTATTTCATCTGATTATAATCATGATGGCTAATGTTTAGTTATATCCATATAATTTCAGTAAACGGAGTTGATCACCATATGGCAGAATTTGACTTACTGACGATGAAACTAACACACAGACACACACACACACACACACACACACACACACTCACAAAGAAACATTCCTGTGATCATGATGCTTTTGCTTAACATACAGATATACCCCTCTGAAGAAGTGTATCTATATTTTTAGCTATGTAAATATAGTTCAATATACATGAAAATTTGAAATTGCAAAGTAGTTTAAGTGATTACTTCTATGGAATTTAAATATATTCGTATCTTCACACATTACAAAATGATTTACCACTGAGTACATCTAAATAGAGGCATACACTATTACATTTAATTGTTTTATGGATCACTAACAATTTGTCCAATGGGAATAGAGTTAATAGTCATTTGATCGAGGATCAAAGTGAACAAAGATAAAACTTATCCATTATATAGTGTTTGACTTATAGGGATTTTACTTACAGAAATTTTACTTGCAAGAATTTCATATGCAGATACATATTTTTAAAAACACAAAATATGTATGGCATTTTCCACTAGAAGAGTTTTTAAGGAGCTATATTGGGATTATTTAAAATAAAAAAGAAAGAAGATTAGGGAGGGTGCCTGGGTGTCAGTTGGTTAAGTGTCCCAACTCTTGATTTCAGCTCAGGTCATGATCTCAGGGTCGTGAAATTAGGCCCCACATTGGGCTCTGTGCTTGGTGGGGAATCTGCCTGAAATTCTCTCTCTCCCTCTCCCTCTGCCTCCTCCTGTCCACTCTCTCTCTCTTTCTCAAATAAATAAATTAATTAATAAATAAAAGAAAGAATATTATTTGCACAAATTGTCTTTCACCTATTTAGTGCCCTGGAGCAGTCATCTATTACATGAAATCCTAACATCTAAAAAATTTGGTGTCTTATCCAAAGACATGAGTTTAGTTTGGTAAGAATATAAATATTTTCTATATTACTCGTAATTGTAACAGGAAAACAGAATAAGTTATTTACATTTTTTTCTTAGGATTATGTTCACCATAAGAAGTGAAGTATATGTGCATATTCTTGAATTGATTTTATATGTGAGACACAAATTTAATCAAAGATTTTGAAATAATAAAATTTATTTTTAAAAGATTACTTCATAAATATTTTGAAGACACCAATATTATATTCATTTATAAATTACCTTCTTTGTTTAAACTGTTTTGTTAAGTTGTTTCTTTTTATTCATAGATTTTAATAGCAGAAGAATTGTTTTTAATTAACTTTAATATTTTTAAAAAGGCAAATTTTTCTTTGCATTTGTTAAGCCTCCTAGTGAGCAAGCAATTAGATGAAGCCTATATTTAATGTTACAGAAGGCACAATTTAAGTGAAGATGGAAACATTAACCCCATAGAACACTAACTATGTTCAGGTGCTCTCTTCTATTCAATCCTAGACGTAGGTCACTACTCCCTCACATCTTGATATGACAGACTCAGCACTTGGAGCTTAGGACAAATAAGGCAAACATGGAAGCTCAGCCCCTGTCAGCTGACATGAGTTTCTATCTAAAGGGAGTTAATTTCTACAATATGCTCCACAGCCAGTCTCACCACTGAATATCCTTTCTCAAGAGCCAGAGAATCAGGTTTTAAGAAAGTCACAAGCATATTTGTTTTCTATTATTTAACTATAAACAGCCATTAAGAGAAAACCTCAATGCGGCAGATGATAGAACCTACGTGCTTTTGAGATCGAGGGTCATCCAGGCTTGTCCTCAATCCCAAAGCCCTGCAATGCCTTGCTCTGTGATATCGAGTCCTGGTTGGAAAGATCTGGATCCAGCAAGTATGTACAGGCAATGGGAAAAATCTGACTAGTCCTTGCTGACAGTTCTAAATAGAGATGGCCTCCCAGCCAAGAAAAAATAAAGCAAACATTTTTAAATTTCTTATTAGGAAACAATAGCCAGCAGGAACATGGAGAACACTCAACCTCTCAATGATCTAGAAGTTTGGCACCTCCTAATCTGGAACCTAAACAATGTAAACATGAAGAAATAGGGAAAATTTCTATGGGAAATCCTGTATATATACATACATATATATATATATGTATATATATATATATATATATATATATATATATATACATATATATATATATATATATATGTGTGTGTATGAATACATATATATGTATTCTTTCTCTCTCTATATATATATATAGAGAGAGAGTGTGTGTGTTTCATTTATAGGGATATATATATATCCAAGGAGATACATATATACATATATATATGTATATATATATATATATGTGTGTGTGTGTGTGTGTGTGTGTGTATATATATATATATTTTTTGGATATATATATCTCCATCCAGGGCACAGGGGTAGCTTCAGAAGAAATTAAGTTTGTTGTCTTGGGGTTACCTTTGACCACTACGTACCCATAGGGAATAGTCCACCATATCAGATATTACCCCATCCTCCCCAGGTGAAGGAAAGGCTTTAAACCGAATGATCTTGATGGGATTTTATTGTGGCACCAGCTAATTAACAATCCTAGGTCAAGGGGTGTTATGAGGCTAACTGGACCAGATGCCTCTTTATGTCTGACTACACTGCCACTTTCTGAATTATGTAAGAGTTACTGCAAGTACCCTTCAACCCAGTCCACATAGTCTTAAATTCCACATACAACTTCAAAGTGGTTCTGAGCAAGACACAGAGTCAAGATATATTTAAAATAAAAGTGAAAATTTTAATGTTTAAGTTGGCAGCTATTAGCCTGGTATTTTCTCAGTAGCTCCTCTGGTTAGGAATTATTATTCTTATTTTACAGATATGAAAATGGGCTCAGAACGTTGAAAGGTACACTTTAGACCACATAACTAGTCCATGGTAGACCATGAAAGCAAGGAGGGATTCATTGGCCTCTGATGATTGTACAACACATTCGTTCACTCTCTGAGGCACAAAGGCATTATATGAAGACACAAGGAATCTGTCAAGAAGGAACTCAACATGAAGAGTGAGTATATTAGAGTAGACCCCATAGTCTCAGTACAGGGAGTTATTTTGATTTAATTTCTGATTCCTACATTCTCAGAGCATTTGGAAGGCAAGAAAGGCAAAAGCACAAAACACTTCTACTGCTTTGATTCCAAATAACTAGTTTGTTCCTCCTTTTCTTATCCTTTGCCTTTATTCCCATATGTTACCACAAAACCCCTGGTTTTTATTTAAGAAATCTGAAAAAACTAAATAGGCTTGCTCTCAAACTTGCATTTAGACCTTCTTATGATCTTTGTGTCATAGAAAATTTCATTTAAGGTAAGACACATCTGTAGCAAGACACATTTAGGAAAGAAGATATTTATTATGTTTAATTCTCAATAACTATATAAAGATAAAAATAAACTTCAGAGAATTCAATTGACATAATCTTCACCATTACTAAGAGGTAAATTTGAATTTACACTCAGATTTATTAATTTAAAACGAGTTTGCTTTTCATTACAAAATAGCCAAGTATGAGACAGTTCTCCTAGTATGCAGATGAGGACCCCGGGACAAAGTTCGAAAATGGTCTTTAGATAAATGCATTTAAAAAGTTGATAGAGATAATTCCTAATGACCAGTTTTTTTTTAATGAACTAAATTGTGTAATCTGCCAAATTTATGAAAAAAGACTAGTGTCTTAAAGAAAAATGTACAATTTCAGAAAATTCTTTGGTTAAATATGAAAAGGGTCTAACTTAAATTGAAAATCATACCAAGTAATCTTTGCTTTTTTTAAAAAAATATATTTATCATGAAAAATATTCCTATAAAATTTTATAGTAATTCTACAATAGTTTGCCAGTATATTTTGAAGTCATATTTTGGTCAATGATTTCAGTAGCACCCTTAAATAGGAGAATATTCTATTTGAATATATGCTATTTAAATAAAATCCTTAAATCACAGAAAAATAATTACATACTGTAAATGTATCTACTAAGGGTTAAGGTTTCATTTTCACTAGGTTTATATTTTCCCTCTTAACAGTTCTATTAATTTCACTTTTTAGACAGCCCTTAAAAGTAAGAAAAATGAAACAATACCTAAATGCTCCAAACAAGTAATATTAGAATTTGTGCCTGCATTCTTCTAATGAATTACATAGATTGAAGGCAGAGAAAGCACCTCTCCAGTGATATGAGAGCAGCTTTCATTTTCATCTTGGTTGGAATGCTACTTAAAAGTGATGTGAGTAGAATAGGTGTTGAAATAAATAGCGATCTCTATTCAGCTTTAGTTGTTTGCAAAGAGTCACAGTTCTTTGGAATGTTATTAATTTACCTAAAGGCAGACCTCAGTTTGTACACAGAGAGTGGCTGAAAGGAAAGATATTACATATGAACTAGAATTTGCTGTCTCATATTTCAGATTATATAATACCTCAGTACAAAAAAGACAATGCCAAACATTAATGTTTCTATGTAAACACATATTTGAAAATGTTAGTAACAAAGGAGAAAACAAAAATGAAACAGAAAACATCCAATGTTTGTCTCTTCAGAAAAAAACTGATCTTACTGGGGGCATCTCTTATGACATCCTGTCATTCTAAATTTCTTTCTTGAAGACAGAGGGATTTTATAATTCTAAATTTGATCCCAGAGATTTAGGTGATTGTAATGGTCTCTTTGTAAAATGCATATGTCAGAGTTTGTCTTTAAACAGCTAGTACTTGGCCACTTCAGAATTTACATGATTTATGCATAACTCTGAATTAATAATGAACAGTTTATAACAAACTTCCTAAATTTTAAATGGAAAATAACTAACATTCACTTGAACCTAAGTGCTAAGTCAGTGTTCTAATGATAATATGAATTAGGATACATTTTTTCAATGTATATGGTTTTTTTAAGTTTTGGGAATATGTACATATTTTGAGGAATCAAATTCCTGATTAAAAATCAGGATTTATCAGGCTCCACCACAGGCAGTTATAAAGGTTTTGCCTGACAGGCCTCATGGGGAGCCCTCCCGTCCCTCTGCACCACACCTGGTGCACAGGCACTGCATTGCAATTAATGGAGAGAGTTGCAGCCATGGAGAGAGTTGCAGCCAAGGACTCAGGCCCACTGGTGAGTCATGCCCTTGGCATATTTGCATTCCCAGCCCCAGCACCTTCCTTCCTAGGTCGCATTATCTGAGACCTTGGGCGGAGGTCATCTTCAGGTTCCTCTGCTGAGGCCTCCTTATAGGGAGAGGTGGAAGTAGAAAACTTGAAGACACTCTTCCTTACTCTGACTCACCACTAGGGCCTTTCCACTCCTAGCACTCCCCCCTCACGCTGCCTCTAACCATAGGGCCCACAGAACAGCTGGAGCCTTTTGTTCTGGGTTCGCTAACAGTGAGATGACCTACACTCTGTGCAGATCCCCCACTCCTTCCCCCATGGTGCAGTTCCACAGGAGAAAATGGAGCAGAGGGAGTAGGTGCTTTCTCTCCTTTAGTTGCTTGCTCATATCACTGCAGGAAATAGTTAAAGGCTTTAACTCTCATTTTTTGTCTGCTTGCTACTCCCGCACTTAGCAGCTCAGCTCTCTCCCAGTTCAGAGAAACTCCTGACAAATTGGCACTGTGAACAAGATAGCCCATTAAGTACAATGGCATTCTGGAAGAGCAAAAAGCCTAAAGATCTTGCAGGGTAGCTTTGGGAGGTGATAGTGGAGTCCACAGGGCCTTCTAGAGGGGTGCTGGGAAGCTGTTTACAAGTCTGAGGGTCCTGGGGCACTTCACCAATTTGCCTTGGGAGGTGTCAGTGGAGCCCATGGGGCCCTTTGCCAGATGGCCAATGGGTCTGGCAGAGTGCTCAGCGGGAGCCATGAACCATTCTTGGAGGATGCTAGCATATTGTTCACATAAATGTCTCAATTTCCAAGAGGATCTTTGTTCCTTCTCTCTAGCCCCCACACGCCCCAGGCTGAACTCACCTCATAGGCCAGATTAAAGATCTAACAAGTTTTCAGAAAAAGACAGGGGAGCAGTTCCCTAGCCACTGCTTGTGGCCCTTCAACAATGGTACCAGAGGTAGTCAAGGAGGTCCCACACGCTGGACACTCCAAGGAGGTCCCTGGGGCCTGATAAACACCCTGCAGTACCGAAAGTTGTTGAAACTTTAGACAAGAAAAAAAGTATAGTGCTGTTGGTTTGCATCTGCCTCAAGGAGAACTGAGAGACTTAATTAGATCCCCTCTGGAGGTAAACTTGCTAAAGGCAGTACGTGAGAGGGGCGCAGTGTGGGGCTGTTACCACTGACCACTCTGAAGAGTGTCTTCTGGTAACAGGTGAGAGGCAGTAGTAGCCTCAGCAAAACTACTTTCTTGGTGCCTCCCTGCTGCTGGGAAGCTGGGTCTCCTCCCTCCGGGGCTCCTCCCCAACCAGCCTATCTTGCACAGCTCAGGGAGTCCTGGCAAGTAGGGAACAGCTGTCCCCCTGGCCGGCTCCACCTCACTTTCTATTCCTTCCCCATGCTTGTGACCAGAGACTGACAGGTCGTCCCTGTGACCCACAAGCATTCTGTTCACTCTGCCCCTCCCTTGCTGGTCTGGGGATGAGGCAGAGGGCCCCATTGACTTTTGCCCTGAATTTTCAGCTTTCTGAAATGAACAAAACTCGGGGAAAGTCTAATGTCCATAGGTCCCAAAGAGGGATGAGAGATTAAAATTCAAGAAAGAGTTTTTAAAAATTGTACTTCTTTGGCCTTTTAGATACCAATGCCCTGGTAACTGATCCTTAGAACCCCTGGCACCAAAATGAGGGGCAAACAGATAATGCTCTCTGGTTTGGGCCTGAGGCCACTATCACTCGCAACTTTGCCCAAGTCCAACTATAGACAGGTCTCTTCAGGATCCTACAAACTTGTATTGTTATTGTTCCTCTATACAACGTGCCTTCTTTCCTTAGCGGTGTTTTTCTCTTTACCACTTGCTTTGAGCAGTGTGATATAGCTTCGTTTAGTTTCTTCACGTATCCTGTGTTTGGGGCTCATTGAAATCGGTGGTTTTCTTTGAGTGTGAAAGATTTTTAGCCATTATTTTTTTGTGTTTCTTCCTGTCTGTCCTCTCATTGGAGGACTCCATCTACACACATACTAGTCTTCTTGAAATTTTCCCTCAGCTTACCAAATCTATTTTCATTTTTAAAATTTTTTCTCTTTGTGTTTCATTTTTAATAGTAGTTTCTAATGGCATGTATTCAGATTCACTAATCCCTTCATCCACAATACAGAATGTGTCACTAGTACCATTCACAGTATTTCCCATTGCAGAGATCATAGTTTTCATCTCTAGAAGTTTGACTAGTGTCTTTTTTTTTTTTACATCTTCTATGTCACAACAGCAATCACTGTTTTAATGTCCATGTCTACTACTTCTGCAAGTCAGTACATGTTCTGCCTGTGAACATAAGGCAGTTCTTTGAGTCCACCTTATTGACTGCCATGGAGTGAGGACAAGAGTTTTATTTCCTCCCATTGGTGAAGTTCTGACCCGTGTGAGTAAGCAGGTATTCATGAATCTACATTGCATCCCTGAGCTCCCAAGTTCAGTGATTTAACTGAAGAAACCATAGGGGTGTTAGGACAAGGAGTAAACATTTTTAAAAATTGTAATTGCATACTTTTCTTGTTATTCTTATCAACGTAAAGAATTTCTAATGTCAGAAAAGTAGTAGATAATCAAATTCCAAAGTCTTGATTCAGTCATCTTAATAATTTTCTGGTAAAAGGTTAAATACATAAAAATTAATAATATGGTTCCACTGCTCTGCTGCCAAAAGCAGGGAATATGCCATTGAAATAATTATAGCATAAGATCTGAAGTTGAGCATAGAAATGTTAGATACATATAAATATCTTTGTAATAAAATATTAAAGTCCCAACTCTGGCTATAATAAAGTTGCTATTTGACCTTGGTAAATCCTTTACCGAGAATGAGTCTTTTTTTTTTTTTTTTAAAGATTTTACTTATTTATTTGACAGAGAGAGAGAGAGAACACAAGCATGGGGAGTGGCAGGAGAGGGAGAGGGACAGGCAGGCTCCCCAATGAGCAGGGAGCCTGATGCGGGACTCGATTCCAAGGTCCTGGGGTCATGACCTGAGCTGAAGGCAGACGCTTAACCAACTGAGCCACCCAGACATCCCTGCAAAAATGAGTCTTAATTTTCTTACCTTCCTTAGAGTAGAATAGTAATTTCTATATAAAAAGGTCATTGTGAGGCTTAAAATGATTTATAAGGAAGCTTTTAATAAACACTGAAATCTAAGTAAACTTAAGAGAGTATTCTTATTTATGTACTTTAATTAAGACACATTAAATTCTATGGTGATGATGGTTTATTTGCAAATAACTGTATACTACGTCCTAATCAGCCTTTGTCTTCAGATAGCACCTGCTACTCCTAATGTATGCTGTCTTGATTAACAGAAAAAATACTTTGTACTGGTGTTCACTCCAGATTGTTTTACTCTTTTCCATTTCTTTTGCTCTAGAGACTAAAACACTCCACATTTTAAAGCATCCTATATAAAATATAAGTGGAAAAATATTAAAAAATGGCAAATTGGTTATATACTAGCATACTTATAAAATCTTTTTTTAATTTAGCTTTTATAGAGATACTTGGTTTTTTTTTAATCAACACAATTAAATACTAGGTATCCTAGTATATAGAAGTTTTTGTGTCCTAGGAGCCAGAAGAATTGGACTCTTGTTTTAATCTAAAAGCACACATATGGTCTAAGAAAGCTGTATCAATTCTGGGCCTGTTTTCTCATCTGTGAAAATAGAGATTGTATTATATGACTTCTTAGTAACTTCTAATTGGGATAATTATGTGCTTTATAGATACATACATCAAAGAATTATTGGAATTCAAACTTGTTAATACTGGAAATTTTAATTTTATATTATGGAATATTCTAAGCCTAAGGAAGCAGAAAGAACATATCACTGATACCCAATTTACAGTTCCTGCAACTTAGACAATTATCAATATATGGGCAATTTTATTTTATCTATACACCTACTAGTTTCCACCTTTCACATTATTATAAATCACATTCCATACATCAAATAATTTTATCCGTAAACATATTGATATATATCTAGAAAACTTGCTGTTATGTGATCCCATTAGTCTACCCAAAGATGAAGAACAATGACTAGTTAAAAGTCAAGCCAGTGTTCAAATTCCTTTAATTTACCCATAAAGTTTTAAAATATATTTTAGATTGTTTTTTAGAATTTTGATCAGTTGTTATGTCTCTAAAGTATATAGAATCTGTAAGTTTTCTCTTCCTGTCTCGTACCTATTTAAGAAACTGGATAATTTACTCCTTGAAGTACCTATAGTCTGAGTTCTCCTGATTTCATTTCTAGTTGTCATTTACTATGTGTTTATTTCCATTATTTTGATAAATAAAGAAGTTTGAAGTCAGATTCACATTTGACCAATGAGATAAATCGGATTCAGGTTCAGGTTTGACTTTCTGACAAGACAATTTTATAGGTTGCTTTGTGGTTGTCTCCATTTTGTGATGTTAACAGCCATTTTTTTCTAGATCCATTATTTCATTAGAAGTTGCAAATGATGACATTCTGTCACTCCTTCTTCGTTATTACCTGCAATTTCTGTAAATAGTCTATAGGGTAGGCAAAACTTTAATTCTAACATCTTAGGGTGTCCACTGGGTCAGAGAATTAAAATGACACAAGATATTAACAGCAGAAAAGCATATAGATTTTTACATGTTAATGGAAGCCTCCATAGGCAAAAGAAGTCTCAAAGAAAGCTGGGTGTTTATGTACTAAATTGAACAAAGATAGGTAATTACAGACAAATAACTAAAATATATACAGAAACTATAGGAAGATGAGAGCTATTTTAATAAGGTCTGTTTGTACAGATTTCTTTCAGCCTCAACTCTCTGTCTTTGGTGTAAAGAATATTTCTTCTTGGTAGAAGGAGAGTACCTTTCACACTGAAGTTTTATCTCCTGCTTTTGTGAAGAAAGGGTAGGTCAGAGTGCCTTGTCCTTCTTGCACCTACTATTTTCCAGGTCCCTTTAGTTCAAAATAATCTTTATGCCAAAGTGGCATAAACATATTTGATACCTTTTAATACTTTATAATTATTTTTTTATGAAGCTTAAATTGTTTTTACTTTGGCCAGAAGCAGCCTCCTTAAGTTGGGTCCAGAATCCTTTTGGAATACCCTTTGTTATTTTTAGAAACTCCCTTAGTTTTTGGCATGACAGATCTTGGTGTATACCCGCCTTGGAATCCTCAACAAAAACTTCATTCAAGCATCCCTGACTCCTTTCTTTGAGAAGTGCTTCTCAGGTCACAGTCCAAGCACTAGCGATGTTCATATTTACTAGATTGACCCTGGTGCCTAGTCCTTTTTATTAGAAAGGAAAAGTTAACAAATTATATTTCTTATACGGTAAATTCATCTTGAATTCATACTGAAACTTGCAATTCAAATTCAGGATGACAAATATTTTACTTAATCATTTACAACTATTTCTCATTTGCCCCATTTTGAAAATCTGGTCCCCAACATCACCAGCATAATTATTTATTTGCTTTATCATATGATACAATTGCAACTATATTGCAATTATTATGCTAACACTACCTCCAAACTTAAAACAGTCTTAAAATAACAATACCAGCACTACTTCCAACCTCATGACTAAAATGAGATTAAGATTTTCCTTTTGCTTTTGTTTGTTTTTTTGTCCTTTGAGTAACTTAGAGTATTTGACGACATTTGAGATAATTTTTCTATTAGTTATCCCAACCACTGGCATACAGTTAAGGTCATTTGTGAAATTTGGATTTCAAATTTTATGAAGTTATTTTAAAGAAAAATTTCTTTTTTTTTTTAAGATTTTATTTATTTATTTGGCAGAGAGAGAGAGACAGCCAGCGAGAGAGGGAACACAAGCAGGGGGAGTGGGAGAGGAAGAAGCAGGCTCCCCGTGGAGGAGCCTGATGTGGGGCTCGATCCCAGAACGCCGGGATCACGCCCTGAGCCGAAGGCAGATGCTTAACGACTGAGCCACCCAGGCGCCCGATAAAGAAAAATTTCTTATGCTGATACATAAATGAGACATATAGTTATCATGTTAAATACATACAGTAGCCTAAGAACCAGCATCTTTGCATACATATATATATACACACACAAATGTATATGCACCCTTAATAAGGAAGTATGTATAATCTCTTACTGTTATTGAATGTTGAAATATAGCTTAAGGGATGCCTGGATGTCTCAGTCGGTTAAGAGTCTGCCTTCCGCTCAGGTCATGATCCCGGGCTCCTGGGATTGAGCGCCAGGTCAGGCTCCCTGCTCACTGGGGAGCTTGCTTCTCCCTTTCCCTCTACCTTACCCCACTCATGTGTTTTCTCTCTACTTTCTCTCTCTCTTAAATAAATAAATAAATAAATAAATAAATAAATAAATAAATAAAATCTTTTAAAAAAATATAGCTTAAGATTGAATTTGTTCAAATGCCTTTTCTCCCACTAAAGATATGATTACATGAGGTTTTTCCTTAGACCTGTTAATATAATGGATTATATCAGTGTGTTTTTTAATACCGGAAAACCTTTGTTTTCTAGAATTAACCCTACTCAGTCACTATGTATTATTTTTAAACATATTACTGGATTCTGCCTGTTAACATTTCTTTTAGGATTTTACCTCAATTTTCTAAAGTGACCAATTTTAGGCCATTTTTTTGGTAAAATATTTTTATGTTTGAGCATTAGTATTACAGTTACTTATTTAAAAGAATTCAAAAATTGGAAATTTTATATCAGTGCTCTAGAGAACTTAGAATGGCATTTAATCATGTAAATTTTAAGGCTGTGACAAGGCACCCCTTTGAAAATATCTGGGCCTGATGGCTTTTATGAGTGATCTCTTTAGCTACTCTTTTATTTCTCCTGTGCTTATTGATCCTTTTAAGAATTATAGACTAGAATCATTGTCTGTAAGTTGTCTTTTCATAGAAAACTGTCCATTTAAGTTTTCAAATGTATTTATTATAATTGCACATAAATCTGACAATATTTTTATTTACTCAGTTTTGATAATTTTTCCCCTTTCCATTTCCAATTTTTTTTTTGTTTTCTGTATATTTTCCTGATTAAATTGGCTAATGGCTTGTTTACTTTTTTTTCCCTTAGTAATGAAGATTACAGTTTCACACACAATTCAGATAACAAACCTACATTTGAATCCTGACCCGGTTACTTAGATTTTGTCAGATTATTAAATCTCTCTAAATTTCTTTATATGTAAAGGAGTAATACACATTGTAAGGATTTAAAAGAATAAAAAAATATAAGATTCTTAGCTCAAAAACTGGTACCTGATAATCAGTATTTGCTGTCATTATTATTAGTCACTATTAGTAACAAATGAAATAGAAAACATATTCTTATTCCCATACATATATTCTTAATTATTTTGGCAGAACCACTTATTAGTTGTACTAAGATATATGACAATTATCTTACTTTGAACAGCTGCACAGTTAATGGAAGTAGGGTAAATCACTTCATAAAATTAGCTTTGCTAAAATTATGAATATTATAGCCGTGGATGGTTAGATCTAGTATAGTATTGTTCTTAACGATAATTTTGTTTTCAAATTTAGATTGGTATTTTCCATAAAAAACAATTTTAAATTCCTGGTTTTTTACATAATTATCATTCAGCACAAATAGACAAGAAACAAAACTAAAAAAGTGGATTAAAACTACAAATGCTGACAGTGGAAATGACTATGAAATAATCTTCTTATGTTATGCAGCTAATGTTTGAAATCCTATCAATGTCTACTTCATTTTTGGCTTTTTTTGAAAGCTATCTTATTATTATTATTTTTTAATCAACGTCTACTTCAAATGAAGCAGTGACTTTCACAGTATTTTGTAAAGGAGTGAGTAAAAAGGAAAAGGAAAACAGAATATCAAACAGTTTCAACATACCAAAGAGAGAAGATAATTTTAACCCCCCACCCTACAACATCATAGATAGGTAGATTAGGTACTTAAGTAGCATCACATTGTAAAAATTACAATACCTAATTTGTAATTATGAGGCACTCTAATAAGTGTAGAAATTAGAAAACTCTAAAATACAGTTAACTTTTATCTCAGTGACTAGTACGGCCTTCTTTCTAAATTGCACTGTAAGTCTAATATTTGTACTATGTGAAGACCAAATTAACATCAGGAATGCCGTGGTGTATATTTGTATGTGGTGTGTGCCTGCGTGTGTGTGTGCACGTGTGTGTGAAAGAGAGTGAGAGAGAGACAGAGAGAGAAAGAGAGAGCTCTCTATAGTTTTAGGAAATTTCAATGTTTTAATGGATTATCATTCTGTTACATTTCAAAACATTTTTTTTTAAAGATTTTATTTATTTATTTGACAGAGAGAGACAGCCAGCGAGAGAGGGAACACAGCAGGGGGAGTGGGAGAGGAAGAAGCAGGCTCCCAGTGGAGGAGCCTGATGTGGGGCTGGATCCCAGAATGCTGGGATCACGCCCTGAGCCGAAGGCAGACGCTTAACAACTGTGCCACCCAGGCGCCCCTCAAAACATTTTTAAATGCAAATTTCCTTTCAGAAGTGGGTAAGATAACTATTAATTTGTTATTCATGCAACAACCATTTTTTTAGTTACTTTTTAGTTATATGCCTGCAGAATGTTAAGATTTTGCCATGTTAAAATTAAAATGATATGGACAACTAAACATGTAAATCTATAATTACAATAAAATGCAGTAAGTACTGCAATACTTTAAGTTTTGATACCTTGCAGCTATTTCTAATAGTTTATCATCCCATACCACATATGTACATATTTATGTATATCTTTACAAAAAATTTATAATCCCAAAAGTAAACCTGCTGTCCTTCTATTGCTTAAAAAAAGTGCATAATTTTCTTTAAATATAAAGTATGGTAAAATCATAATAACCATGTCCTGAATAAGTAAACAATTTAAAATCCCTTTCACAAATGTTCATGTTGCAGGAGTTCTTACTGAGTAAAATGACAACTTTTTTTTTCTTTTAAAGCTTGTTCTCTGCTTTTGTGTCTATTAACAATGGAATCAGGCATGTCCCTGAGGCTGGGGCACAAGATCTTTTTGAGAGACTGGGAGATGTGCTATCATTTGTGACAAGGAAAAGTGAGCATGGTGAGAAGGAGGGGAGGGACTCCATACTGGATATAACTTTGACTTTCAGAATAAAACACTTTGTGTAATTTTTTTTTTAACCAGATTTCTCCTTCCCTTTTTCCCACTCCAATTATCTCTCTTATTCAACTCCTATTACAGATCTCAGCCTCTGGCAAAAGTGGCACACAGAAAGATTCCTCGGAGGCAGCAGCTCACGCTCATCCCTGGATTGCCCAATAGCCCCTCTAAATTTTGTGGCTTGACTTCCCAGAGCACATCACCCTCACAATAGCAGCCAGTGACCCCGAAATGATAAGTAGGAGCAAAATGTCCCAACTGCTTATGGTAACTTTACTTGCCCAAGGTCAGAACAACCCAGTTATCTGTTTAGGAATCCCTGATGAGGAATTGTAGGATTTTACCTTTCTTCTGAATGAGTCTGAAACTCCAAAATGCCTTGTAAAAACAGAACTGCGAATTTGAAAATATAAATCGTCTTCGTGACAGCATTGTCTTTAATCTTGAGACTAAGAATTCTTTAGACTATCACATAACCAGTGATTTGCTTGAATGACAGTACCTAAAAAGAACATGCATCGTAGGCCCTCTGGGACTCGGCGACAGTTCTTCATAAATAGACTTAGTCAAGAAAGTTGCAGGGATGGGTGGATTCATAGAGAATAGCTTAGAAAGCAGCCCAGGGAGGTAGGTCTAATCGTCAAACTAATCAAATAAATGGGTTGAACTTCTCTTGTTATTCCTGGAAGATGGCAGCCTCTTTTTTTAGAAAGCATTACAAATTTCATTCTCATCTAACAAAAATTTGTGATTATCCAATTAGAAAGTAGCTCTACTGGGGCGCCTGGGTGGCACAGCGGTTAAGCCGCTGCCTTTGGCTCAGGGCATGATCCCGGCGTTATGGGATCGAGCCCCACATCAGGCTCCTCCGCTATGAGCCTGCTTCTTCCTCTCCCACTCCCCCTGCTTGTGTTCCGTCTCTCGCTGGCTGTCTCTATCTCTGTCGAATAAATAAATAAAATCTTTGAAAAAAAAAAAGAAAAGAAAGTAGCTCTACTGCTAAGATGTTTGTTTAATTAAAGACGTTTGGCATAATTTCTCTTTCTTAGGTCTGAAATCTTAAGAGTGATACTGGCCAGTCAGCAGTTATAGAATGCTACATTTCTCCATCCCTCAGCGTCACCATTCCCAAGTAGCCGATGGACTCTTATCAATCATAGATATAGCCATAAATTATTGCATGTTTACTAAGAGACATGCATTTTATATGCATTCATTTAATTCTCAAAAATTTAGAAATCTGGTATTATTTTGCTATTATTTTTTATGCAGATTAAAAAACAGCCTAAAAAACATGTAATTATTCAAAAGCCTCATTGATAATAAGTAGAAATCAGGTATTTGAAGCCTAGGTTTTTCTGGCTTGAAAGCCCACTGTCTATCCAGCCTAAAGCAATGATTCTCATTGTTTTATAGTCAAACCAACTGTAAGTATGCCTTATAATAAGTGATGCTAATTTATTGAGGTGTGGTGTTGCCAGGGTAGCAGTTTACTGGCTTCTACTAGGGGAAATGCTGACTCTCTAAATTATCTCAATATTTCAATCACTATTTAAATAGCACCAACTAAGGTAATAAAATATTGGATGTGAATGAGGATATATAACATTTAATGGAATTTATAAAGGAAAATAAACTGAGGAGGGGATATGAAACACCAGTTAGGAGATTGTGTATATAAGAAATATACATATATATATATATATATATATATATATATATATATATATATGTATTATATGTATATGTATACACACACACACACACAGATGTTCGGATACACACACACACTCTTTTATACAGTTCTTTGATAATGTTTCATTTGGTCCTACATAATTAAAGAACATAATTACTGAGTTAATTGATGGTTATGTTTTGATACACAGTACCCAGCTAATCAAGTAAAATAAATGAGCAAGTGAATCAATGGATTTCATACATTTACATATCAAATATGTAAGAGATCTCTATTATTTTATCTAGTAAAACTTCCAAAAGACACTAGAAGTAGTTGTTAAAAACAAAACATTTTGTTTAATTATTCTACGTTGCTTCATGCCACCAGTGTGGTACTAAAAATTAGTTACCAATAGTTGCTTCATGAGAAAATAGATGCATGTGCATAAAAATATGGCATATTCCTTATCTAAAAGCAATTTTTGTACAAATTACTGCACGTTCTTATTTTTAATGTTTTGGGATACCCATGCAGTACTACAAAATAGTTGTCAATATTTTTGGATGGAAAATGACTAAATTATTTTATTTTAAAAGCCTTGTAATTGGGGTTCCTGGGTGTCTCAGTCAGTTAAGCGTCTGTCTTCAGCTCAGGTCATGACTCCAGGGTCCTGGGATTGAGCCCCACGTGGGGTTCCCTGGTCAGTGGGGAGCCTGCTTCTCTTTCTTCCTCTGCCCCCTGCCCCTGCTCATGCTTTCTCTCTCTCTCTCTCTCACATGAATAAATAAAAACTTTAAAAAAAATTGAAAACTTATAATTGATCTTTAATATACTGGAGCATTGATACAAAAGTATGCAACATACTACAAAGTACAACTTTATAAGAGCCTATATCCATGTCAACTGGAAATATTTTGGGGGAATAGTTGTGACTCAATCTTCCTTCCTTCCTTCCTTCCTTCCTTCCTTCCTTCCTTCCTTCCTTCCTTCCTTCCTTTCTTCCTTCCTGTCCTCTATATCTTATCTTTGAGAAGTTCTTTCTCTACACCTTATACACCGTCATATATTTGCTATCATAAACTTCAATGTAAGCTATACTTGTAAAAAAAACTTTAAGTAAAATTGTCTTAAAAAGCACTTAAAGGGCTCCTGAGTGGCTCAGTAGGTTAAGCATCTGCTTTCCCCTCAAGTCATGATCCCAGGGTTCCTGGATTGAGCCCTGCTTAGGCCCCCTGCTAACCAGGAGTCTGACTCTCCTTTTCCCTCTGTCTCTCTCTCTGGCTAGTACTCTCTCTCCTCTCCCCCATCTCTCTAAAAATAGATAAATGTCTAAATAAATATCTAAAAAATAAATAAATGAAATCTTAAAAAAAAAAAGAACACTTAAAGCAGTATCCTTGTAGTAAATTTGAAAACTTTTTGTATAACAAACAAATCCTCACATATTTCAGCTATATATTTTGTTAGAAAACTATTCCTTATAAAATAATCTTAATTATTTTGAAATATAATCTAGATATTTTGATTTAGCAATATCTAAAAATGCATAACAGGAAATCACTTGGTATCAGAATATTTAGTACCTCAAGTTATATAATACATATTCTTGGTGATCCAATGTGCTGCACTGAATTAGTCATGTATTACTGTGTAACAAATCACCTCTAAAATTATCGGCCTAAAACAAAAATGCTAATCATTATCACTCATCCTGTTAAAATTTCAAGCTGACAAGAACACAGATATTCCCAGTACACATGGCCTCAGGTGGAAGACTCAGAATATGGTGGTTAGTAGGAAGCGAAAGCTCATTCACTCACACATCTGGTGGTTGGTGTTGGCTGCAGGCTGGAGCCTAGCTGAACGTTTGGCCAGGAATAGTTACACATGCCTCTCCACATAGCCTGGGCTTCCTTACAACATGTTGGCTAGGTTCCATTGATAAGTGCCCCAGGTGAGAGAGAAAACAGGGTGGAAACTGAGGAATTCCCTTTTTGTCCAAGCTTCGGAAGTCAAATAGCATCCCTTCCACCACATTCTATTCCTTAGGCTGTGGCACAGATCTGTCCAGCATCAGTGGGAAGGAACAAAAATCTCTCACCTCTCCAAAGGCCTGTCAACATCACACTATAAGAAGATTATGTAGGGTGGGATATACCATGTTACCATAATTTTGCCTTTGGACTCCAAAAATATATATGTAAACAGTTCTAATTCTTTCCCTCCCACAAACCCCAAAGTTTTATCCCATTTTATCAGCTAAAAATCCAGTATCTTATCATGTAAATAAGGCTCAGATGCATATGAATGTCCTTTGTTGCAGCTTCTGGAGTAGAGCACTTCAAGTACAGTTTCTTGCATTCTAAAGACGCATGAAATTAAGAGAAAAATGAATACGCCCCCCACATCCAATATGCAGAGGTTATACAGACATGGTATAACTGCCACAGATGCCCCTGTTTAATGAGGGAGAAAACTGAAGGCATGCAGATACCACTGGTTCATAGAGGTTACAAAATTCATAATACAGGACACTTGCTGATAATTTGTTTAGAATTCAGTGCTAGGGGTGCCTGGGTAGCGCAGTTGTTAGGCGTCTGTCTTCCGCTCAGGGCGTGATACCGGCATTCCCGGGTCGAGTCCCACATCGGGCTCCTCCGCTGGGAGCCTGCTTCTTCCTCTCCCACTCCCCTGCTGTGTTCCCTCTCTTGCTGGCTGTCTCTCTGTCACATAAATAAATAAAAATCTTTAAAAAAAAAAAAAGAATTCAGTGCTACTTTCTGGGAATGATTTTCCACAGTTGTTCTTGTTTTTAAGATTTATTTATTTGAGAGAGAGAGGTGGAGCAGAGGAAGAGGGAGAGAGACTCCCAAATAGACTCCTGGCTCAGCACGGAGCCCGACACAGGGCTCAATCTAATGACCCTGAGATCATGACCTGAGCCAAACTCAAGAGTCAGAGGCCTAACTGACTGTGAGACACCCAGGCACCCCAGCTGTTTGATACACATTCTAGTTTCTTGGTTACTTTCTAAGTCATTATTCCATTTCCATAAGAAATAGCCAATGTTTGTAGCTGAATATTTTTCTCAGCCTGCCTCTATTTGTAATTTGGACTCCAAAGTCATATTTGTATTTTGTACTATCTCCACCTTTGGATTATGATCTGGTTGTATGTTTGTCAATAGAATTCTTTTAAAAATTTTGTGGGTTTTCTATGGAACTTGTAGGGATCTTTTTCTATTAGAAAAAGCCTCATATAAAAATTTGAGTGAAATTTATTCTGCTGTATCTTGGATTTCTCATAAAGATTTGGAGGATAACAGCATTAGGATTCTTAGAGGCACTTATTTTCTGTTTGGGACAACAATTTAAAACTTTCTGAGATCTTCACAAGACTTTTATAGTTACAACATCAGCTTCATCTCTAGATTATGTTTTTCAACAATGCCTTTGATGTAAGATTAGCTCAGATGTCATTTCACATTTTAGCATCATTTCTCATCTGGAAAGCCTGGGAGTCAGAAAACTTATTTTCAGACACAGAAAGTAATAGCTTCTCTATATTTATTCACTCATTCTTTAACTTATCTCTCTGCATTCACATCTTACTAAATACATTCAGAAGAAGCAAGCCAACATTTTCAACAGAGATGTCCTTAATTGCATCATCATTTCATTAGGTATATTTTCTCCTTTTTTTGTTATGGTAGGTAATAGCTTATTTGTTTTTCCCCTTTCTTCTTCTTCTTCTTCTTCTTCTTCTTCTTCTTCTTCTTCTTCTTCTTCTTCTTCTTCTTCTTCTTCTTCTTCTTCTTCTTCTCCTTCTTCTTCTTCTCCTCCTCCTCCTCCTCCTCCTCCTCCTCCTCCTCCTCCTCCTCCTCCTCCTTTTTTTTTTTTAACTTTTTACCACTACATAAGAATACTTACAGCATCTTCAAGGGTCATCAGACTTCTGCTAACATTCTTTTCAAGGTCATTTCAACTTCTAACTGTTCCTTGGTCTCAAAGTCAGTGACCCAAATTTTAGATTTTTTTTTCTTGGTGGAAGAACTAAACTTTTAGCTGCAGATCAATAAGTAATTAATCTATGTTAGCTATTTATCAACATAACATTAGCCCTAAACCTAGTGATTTTACAGCAACAACCTAACATTTTCTAAGGACTAGGATTTCAGGTAGTGCACAGACAACATTTCTTTTTTTATGCTCCATGATGCCTAATATCTCATTTGGGAGACGTGAAGGTTGAGGCGTAGAATTATCTGAAGGCTTACCACTTATGTATTCAGGAGCTGAGGCAAATGTTGGTTGAGTTACTTGTGAGAGTTATTAACAGGAGTATACTTTCATGGACCCTCCATATGGCTTATGCTTCCTGCAAGATGATGGTTGGGTCCACAAAAAGTGTACATATAGAGAGAGAGACAGGCAGAGTCATGTTACCTTTTATAACCTTTTAGCTTTAGAAGTCGTGTAGTATTACTTCTGTCACATTCTAATGAGTGAGGCAGTTACTGTGCTCTGTCCAGTTTCAAGTAGGGTGAGGGGAATAACATCATCTTTTGGTAGAGATGTGTACACCATAGTATAAGAAGAGTATATGGGATTGGATCTATATTGGGGTGGTCATATTTGGAAAATACAATCTTCAGCATCTAGCAACAGGAGTTAACTCAAAAAATACCAAGAGACTGAGAAATTCCAGAACTCATGAGGAAGAACTTATTATAGGATTGGCAGGTTCCATAATAAAAAAAAGAGTAGCTTTAAGTATACCACCAATTTTTCATAATATATTGAAGTATCAGTCAATTTTCTGTCAACAATTATATAAATAACATATTTTTAATGTTAAGGATAAAGGCACATATTTTTAATGTTAAGGATAAAATAACAGATTTTTAATGTTAAGGATAAAGAATATATACATTCTCAAATTAGAGTAAAATTTTATTTTACCTAGTGATTCCTATCTATAAAGAGTGGCAAATCGAATATTTACATATTCCAATGCAGGTAAAACGTCACAGGTATGTATGCCACGTGCATTTTTTTTTAATTTTTTTAATTTATTCATTCGACAGAAAGAGAGAGACAGCCAGCGAGAGAGGGAACACAAGCAGGGGGAGTGGGAGAGGAAGAAGCAGGCTCCCAGCAGAGGAGCCTGATGTGGGGCTCGATCTCAGAACGCCAGGATCACGCCCTGAGCCAAAGGCAGACACTTAACGACTGAGCCACCCAGGCGCCCCTGCCACGTGTATTTTTAACAGTACTTTATCATTAATTCAGTTTGGGAAGTGAGCAGAAATAAAACTGATAAGATTAAACTCTATGGAATGGTGTGATTGAAATATTTTTTGTAAGATATCAATATAAATTATCATAATTTATTTCATTTTCTGCCAAAAGTCTCCATTTTACATAACTGAGGTCACAGTCTTTAGCTAAAGGTTTGGGAAACTAATGGTAAAGCATGAATGAAAATAATGCATACCTAAGGTTTAAAGGCATACAGGAACTTCTTTCTTTATTCATTTCTTCCTGTAATTTCCTATGTATTTCCTGGTGGTTAGTGAAAAGATACTGAAATTATGGCCAGAAGAAAGTTCCAAAAAACACAGATGTGAGCCATTTGCCCAAAAGCTGTCTGATAAAAGTCTAGAGAATTTGGAAGATCTAGGGTCTAACATTTTATGTTCTGGTGGAAATATAGGCCATAGTATAACTTCCCATGATGTGTGTATACTTGTATGCATACAAATCTAAAGGTGGACCAAAACAAAACCAACCAACCAACCAACCAGCCAGCCAGTAAAGAATAAAGGCTATCGATTTACACTCTGGGTGAAGCTGCAGATAAAAAGTGTTTTCCCAGTGAGAAGGACTCATTTTCTTCACAAGAAGCTTTAACAATACCGATCATTTACTGCATCCTTAGTACTTAAGATAGGTGAATGGCAGGCAGAACAAAAATCAAGTAGCCATTATCATTACCATCACTCTCATTCATCAGCAGCATATCAGTGCTTTGTGCATATGATGAATGATATAATAAATCCACTATTAAGTGTAGGTTGATGGATGATTTTAACTACCTCATAGCTTTCTCAGTGTATGAACTGTTAGAAGTCATCATAAACTGTGTCATTAGTGTAATCAGTAGAATACCATTGCATTTGCTGCTTATTTGTCAAATATGTTTTAACTAAAAGCTTTTAAAAAAGACTCAAGTGCTTTGTTTCCCACAGGTGCTCAATAAACCAGCAACCATTGTCACATCATGAATGACAGACCACGGGGATAGACAGACTATGTCTGGTCTCTACAGTACTCTTATGTTCTTCCAGAAGACTGAGCTGAATTCTACAGGAATTACCTGGGCTTGTTTTTGTTGGAAAATTTTGAACTTTTCCACCACAAGTGCGGTAGGATCGAATGGTTTTCATAATGCCTACCTAAAAAGGCATTGGTAAAGCTGACAGTTTTAAAATATTTGTTTTTCTACCTGCTGACTTGCCAAATGGTTCCAAATACCTTTTTCTGATCTTCGCATGGTCCAGGTAGGAGTGTAAATGGGAACTGTGAGTTAGTGGAGTTTGCTTGAGACCTGCTGCGTACTATGTCATCAGTGGCTATTTCAAAGACCAGCATTAATAAACATTCAACTCTATTTCCTATTAATGATAGTTCTTTAACCTTCACTGCAAGCCTCAGGACTGGAAAAGGAAAATTCATTGCTGCTGACTTTGAATGTGAACAGAGGACATTAAAATTTGAAGCTAAACTCTGTGTGGGCAAATTTATATCCAAGTGGCAGTAAAATAGCACATTAAGAAAGACTTTCCTGCTGTTATTTTTTTCCTTTGCTGATTATTACCCTCCCAGTGTTTCTATGCATACTGAAGTACAATATGCATATAGATGTGGGCCATTGAGAGTAATATCAGTAAGAGCAGAAGCCCTGGACAGTCCATCATTGATATCCTACCCTCATGAGTATAAAAGGGAGGCAAAGCCAGGGGTCTTGCTCAGGAGACTATGAAACCAGCTGGAAATCAATGGATTATAAATAACTTCTATATTTTTAGTATTTTCACAAAAGAAGTAAATTCTCTGTCTTGATATTTTAGGAAAAATATTCGTGGTTGAAAGTATGTGGAAAGCACCATTAATCAACATTGCCATTGTACACTATGTTATCTACAATCAGGATGTATAAGGGTAAGAGACACTGATATTTGTTGATAACTATAAGGATTAGTCAATAGTTCAAGGGAATCAATAATTTTATCATACATGTGTAGAATCCTTGCAAGTGAACACAGTGTAAAGTGCCTTAGCATCAATTAAATTTATACAAGTAAGAAGTCTTGTGTATCATTGATATAATGTTTCAAACAGAAAGGACATTGAGTATCTCTTCTCTTTCAAACTTGTATAAAGCAAAAAAGATCCACATTAATGAAATATTAAGTTTGACTCAGTTAAGTATATGAAAATTAAAGTCATCACAACAATAATGTTATTTGCTTTCCCTACACTCCACTTGGGTCACACATTATCTCCTTGAAATTCTTTTCTACCTGGATGCTATGGCTCTGGATGTTCTTGACCTGGTCTCACCTAGGACCAGATTTTGGGCATTTCCACTTGTTGTCTGATCAAAAGTTCGAATTAATTATTCCAAAAATTGAATTAAGTGTGTTTCCCAACTGTTTCTAAATCTCTTATTCATTAAAGTCATCATGTGCTCCAATTTATCAAGTTTTTAAATATCAGACTTATATTTTTCTTGTGTATATCCACATTCAATAGGTTATATCAGTTTTACAAAATGTCACTCATTTTTCTTGTTTTTGTTTGTTAGATTATTTTCCACTTGAGGCCTTTATTATCTTTTGTCTAATTTATGTCAATACTTCTGTAACTTTTACCACAAATTTCTCTACCTCCTTCCAATTTTATCATTCTCTAAGGTCAAAGCATCTTCCCAAACCACAAATTTCAACATTCTTCTCTCCTGTGCAGAAACCATAGGTGCCTCTTATTTGCACATATAAATATTCTAAGTTCTTCAGGATACATTCAGAGGCCTCTATAATCTGGCTCTAACATAAGTTTCCCATGATTACAGTGATCCTTTTTCTTAGAAAGACTGCAATGGACAACTTAGTGTTCCCAATCTGAACATGGTTTTTTCTGCACCTCTGCTCCCTCAGTTCAAATCCTTCCACTGCAGTCTCTTCACAACCCATAGAGTAGTTAAAAACCTATCTATTCTACTGTTATCAGCTGAATTGTGTTCTCAAAATTCTTATGTTGAAGTCCCAATGCATGCCTTAGAATATAACTGTGTTTGGAGATAGGGGCCTTACAGAGGTGATGAGATTAAGATGAGACTGTTAGAATGGGCCACCATTCTGACTGGTATCCTTATAAGAAGAGTGAATTTGGACACACAGGGAGACACCAGGGGTACACGCACACACAGGGATGACCATGTAAAAAAGCAACAAGTAAGCAGCTATCTGCAAACCAAGGAGAGAGGCTGTAGAGGAACCAAACCTGCTGGCATCTTGATCTTGGACTTCTGGCCTCTAGAACTATGAGAAAATATATTTCCATTGTTTAAGTCACTCAATCTGTGTTAGTTTGTTATGGCAGGCCCAGCAAACTAATACACCTAAAAAAACAGCTAACTTGCCATGTACTTCATAGAATCTGTACCATACCTCAGTAATACCATGTGAGTCCAAACTGGGACAATTTTGAAAATAAAAATTGAAGGTAAAGAAAAAAGAAAATTATACAATCTTGAATCATATATTTATTGAAATATTTTAATGTAGACCATCAAATATCTTAAACATAAATTTGAAAAAATATTTTTATAAAAACTCATGTGCAAGTATTGAAGTAAAATTTAAAAATTCTTCTATTTATAATTACATAGCCCAAATAGTAGTCATATATTTTATTAGCTCCTTAGATGTATCTATTACTCATGCTGTATCATTGATAGCTTAATAAAAAAATTATTATTTTTATATATGGCCTTATTTATAACTTCTCAGAAAATTATCTTCAGTTATTCTGTTGCATATTTAGGTTAGATATTTTGACCTTTAACTGTGTTAGATATTTGACCTTTAACCTTTTAATTGCAAAAAAAAATTACTTCATCGCTCTCGTTGAAGGTTCAGAGCAAACTTCGTTTAAATCAGGATATTTTTCCATTCTAATAGAGTTTTATATTGAAAGATGTAATTTTTTTAACCCCAATACTTTCTTTTTTTCTTATTCAGGTTGCATTTCTCCAAAAATGTTTTATACACCAAATCTTTTCAAATTAGTTGCCTTTTGTACATTGTAGGTTTCTGAATTTCACTTTATTTGGTACAAAATATAAACTTCTATAAATAGAAAAAGTGGTTCTGTCAAAAATTTATTTATTTATTTATTTATTTGCTTGACAGAGAGAGTGAGAGCACAAACAGAGGGAGCAGCAGGCACCCTGCTAAGCAGGGAGCCCAATGCAGGGCTCAATCCCAGGACTCTGGAATCATGACCTGAGCCTAACGCAGACGCTTAACCGACTGAGCCACCCAGGCGCCCCTCTGTCAAAAATTCTTGACACAAGTAGAGAATATTCCAAAGTCTAACTTCAGAATTTCAGGTTAAATTATGTACAACATTTGAGCTCTCAATATTTATTTTGTTTAGTCCCTCCATTTCAAAGCCTTCCTGTCTCTAATATTTGTTTATAAGTGATGCATTTTGTTAAACACTTCCTGTGAAGGTTTCACAGTGTGTCAATTTGAGTAGGCTGAGCTAAATCTCCTGGATTCACTTTCTTCTATTCTTAGATTAGAATTGGCTACAAGGAAGACCTGGAAAACATGGAGGAAGGGAAGCAGCAGCCTTTCTGTAGCTCACACATCCTGTTGCTGACTTGCTGACTCTTACTGTTAGCATGAAACAGTAGCCAGGAATGTGATTGCTCTACTTTCCCCCGGATTCTCCTTTAGCTGCACTGACTCCTGCACTCGGTGTTTAACCACTTTACCAAGCACACCAGCTTCTGAAGGATAGCTTCATCACCAAACAGAGGTAATAAAAATAGACGAGTTTCAATGTGTCCCCCTAGGGTTCCAGACCTTGTGTGTGGGTTCCACTGTGGACTCATGATCTCCCCTTCCTGATGTAATGGGAAGAAACAGCATGTTGGCTCCCTATTGCTTCTCTTTCCCTTGTTACTGTGACCTGCGGCTTAGACACTTCTACTTAACTATGCACATAGACATGTTAACATTTATGTAAACTGCCCATACCCAAGGCCCACATTCCACTGGGGAGATAAGGAAGTGTGTACAGAAATAATATTTGCTATGTCTAAGATTTATAGGAGTATTGTGACCAGATTCCTGTACACAAAGATCAACTGATCAAGGACAGAAAAGTTCATGACTTTCCTTGGGTCCTTGCAGGTAACTGAATGTCTACAGATTTCACTCATCCCTTGATTCCAATCCCCTCCTGCTTTTCCCTTTTCCTAACATAAAAAACACTTCAGTATCGTCTGGGTTAGGATGCTTCTTTAGGACAATAGTCTGCTACCTTTACAGTTTGCTGGTTTTCTGAATGAAGCTGCTTTCCTTACCCCAGTATCTTGCCTCTAGACTTATTGGCCTGTCATACGGTGAGCAGAGTAAGCTTGGACTCAGTTACACTGATAGCCTTCCCTGTGTGGACTACAAATGCCAGTGTTGGACAATAGCCTTCAGAGATCACCCAACTAGCTCACACAATTGTGTAACCATTTCATTGTAAGAAATCCACACACACACACACACACACACACACACACACTCGTTCTGCTTCTCTAGCTCAGCTTTGACTAATACACTTTGAAAGCTGAGTTTTTAATTCAGTGTGTTGAATATTTTCATTTAAAATTTCCTGTTTATTTTGAATACAACAAAAATTTAGAGTAATTTTTACAAAAGAGTTCAGATCATCATAACGTATATAAGTTTTTTAAAATTATTTATTTATTTTAAAAAAAATTTTTCATCGTGTTCATTTAACCAACATACAGTACATCATTAGTTTTTGATGTACTGTCCAATGATTCATTAGTTGTGTATAACACCCAGTGTTCATCACAACACGTGCCTTCCTTAATACCCATCACCCACCTACCCCAACCCCCCACCCCCCTCCCTTCTGTAACCTTAAGTTTGTTTCCCTGGAGTCCAGAGCGTTTCATGGTTTGTCTCCTCTCTGATTTCTTCCCCTTTAGTTTTCCCTCCCTTCCCCATGTATACAGGTTTAATTGAAAAATATTTTCCAGTGGTGCCTAGGTGGCTCAGTTGGTTAAGTGTTTGCTTTCAGCTCCTGTCATGATCCCAGGGTCCTGGGATGGAGCCCCAGAGCTGGCTCCCTACTCAGTGGGGAGTCTGTTTCTCCCTCTCCTCTGCCCCTCCCTCCTGCTCATGCTCTCTCTCTTGCTCACTCATGCTCTCTCTCAAATAAATAAAAAAAATATTTTAAAAAATATATTAAAAAAGTGAAATATTTTTCAAAGGCAAAATCATTTCTAAAATCTAATTGCTGGAGTGTTGCTTTTTGGCTCACCACAATTCTTATTAAACAATTCTGTAGTTCAGTTCCTTTAAGTCAAAATATAAATATTTGTATATACACATTCACAAATACACATACACAGATTTAATATATTTGCTTGTTTATAAATTTAGCTTCTCATGCAATTGTTAGGATATTCTGCCTTGCTCAGATGAAATTGTGAATTTGGTACATTTATGCAATATGTTTCTTTATTCAGTAATAACATTTTTTTCCAAATTTTTTTTCTAAATTACTACAAAAATTAGCAATATTAAATTTTTAACTCAATTTAAAATAACTTTCTGAGTAATCAGTTTCATCTTCTACGAAATTAATTTCCAAATTTTCTTTGATTCTACTAGCTGCGTAAAAAAAATTGAACTATTATAGAAATTAACTTATTTTATATGTGATTTCACTGTTTTTTTTTAAAGATTTTATTTATTTATTTGACATAGAGAGAGACAGCAGCAAAAGAGGGAACACAGGGGGAGTGGGAGAGAAAGAATCGGGCTCCCAGGGGAGGAGCCCAATATGGGGCTCGATCCCAGGACTCTGGGGTCACACCCGGGGCCAAAGGCAGATGCTTAATGACTGAGCCACCCAGACGCCCCTGACTTCAGTGTTTTGAAGCTTGTAGCAGTTGAAGGATTTGCTTAATTGTAACTGTGTAAAGAGTCATCCTTTCAATAGCTATTGCTTCACTTTTCATACTTGCACAAGAAAATGTGGAAATCAGTATGGAATAAAATAACTTTGGAACAAGGCATTTGATCTAAGGGACAAGTCATGTACTAAAGAGTGACATGTAAAAGCACCTTCTGCTTTTTCATTTGTCTCAAATAACTACTAATCTTGAAAGGGTGCTTCTTCAGTGGGTTTGTGTCTTCTAGGTATCATGAGATCAGTGATAACAGCATTAACTCAAAGATGAATGAGAAAAGGAAACAGACATGTTGTGCAAATTAAAATTTTTTATCGTGTCTTAAAAAATGGAAGTTTAGTATGCCATTTTCATTAAACATATATTTTCTTTTTTTTCTCAGTGCTCCAAAAGTGTTAATTACAGAATAAATGATGTTGCCAAAAGAACCTGAATAGCTTTACATTTGCAAATTTCCATAGGTATTAAAATGACTGAAGAATGTGTGTTCCTTTCATTCATTATATACTCTCTTTAGGAGAGACACAGAAACAAACAAACACACAAACAAACTTATTTTGTTTTCCACAGACAACCTCCTGCCGCACCATGGAGAACTTGGAGCGTCTTGCATTTAATCGCAGAACTTCTCGGGTAAATGAAAGGACTACGAAGGTCACTAGTATCATGTATTTTTCCCAAATCACTCAAAATATTAAGAAACTAGTAGAAAACTTTGTTTTACCAATACGAGAGTTCTTTATGCTTTTTCTTGAAATGTTTTCAAGTCTATTCTGGATTACTTTAATGCAAATAATCATACTTTATTAAAAATTAAAAATATGGAAATGATAAATTCGATGGAAAATTGCAATCACAGATGTAAAATGGAGGTGTTCTGGACAGTCCTTAACAAAAGCCGTTAACAACTGTTCCAGCCTGCTTTTTGGTCCACATCACTGATTACAGCTTTGTGTTTGACCTTTCCACATTATAATTTTTAAATTTCATGTACCCTGTAAATATCTGATTTCTCCAATATATTTTAAGCTCATCAGAGAACAAAAAGTGTCTTTAAATTACCTGTGTTTTGGTTATAGTGCCTTGCATGTGGTAGTTCTATAACAAACTGACATTGATTTTAAATGGATTATTTCACTGTATGTTTAGTATTATGTTTTAAGAGACTGAGTTTTATAGTTGTGTCTTTCCTCTTAAATAGAGATTTATTTTTAGTAAACTGGATATATCCTAATGTTGAAAATACTTCTAACATCCTATGTCTCTTCTGCAGCTCTATTTTCTCTCTATCTGATAGCCCAGTGAATTGTAAATATAGGCAGGAATTGGGAAATTTCGGTCATGGAAATTCTATTTTCAAAAGCAAATATTATCCTAGATTATTAATGTTCTTGGCCCATCCTCCCACTTACACCTAATATATCATGTTGAATGCAGTAGGTGTTCAAATATTTAGTGTTTGTAGGGTGATATCAATGTATGGAAGGAAAGTATTCTAACTTAATTTGGTAAGTTACAATAAAATGCATCTTAATTATCGATGTCAGAAGCAGTCCTTGGTCAATTAGTTAAAAAGTCAGTTAAACATGGAATTACTAATAATGACACATAAATAATTTATATATCTTATTTTATGTTAAATCATATAAATGTACATTCATTATATATGATCTTGTAGAGAGTGTTTTCGTTAGAGAGTTGGGAGTTTTGTTTTTTGCATAAACAGTATGCATAAAGGGCCATCTATCATTTTAGTTTTCATCTACAGTACTCAGTAAGAGAGCAATATTTGAGCCTTCCACAGTTATATAAAGTTTTGCAAAGTATTCAACTTAGTTTTCATGATAATGATAATTCTATTTGCAATTAAAATGATCATCTTGTTAAAGTTATTTAATTTAAAATGAAATTATAGAAACAATTATAACTGGCATATTGTGGCTTAGAAAGAAACACAGCTCACTCATAAGAGCATACAGCTCAATAGGTTGGAGCATAAGTGCACATGAGGTCATGAAGAAAGGAATTTGTTATTTTTTCTTAGTATGTCAGCTGCATCCATCAGTAGATTTTATGGAAAGAAATAAAGATAAATATTTAACACTGAAGGGTAATTAAGCTGGTGATTTTGTTAAATTGGGGTTCATACTGTTCCTATGATGGACATAATTCCTTTAGGCTTCTACAGACAGCATTTATCACAATGCAATGTGTAAGGTAGGTTGCCAGTAAAAGTTTGGTGAGTTATTAGCATAGTGGCTACTGACCCAATGTAACAAAGCAGGGAGATGCTCTCCTATACATGTTTCTATAAGCAGAATTGTCTATTTTCAAGCTCTCAGAATGGCAAATTAACACAACCGTTGAGAGGACTGTATGCTAAGCTATTTGGACTTCTCTGTCATTTTACTTTTATCACTATTTCTAAAACCTGAAACAGATTAAGTAAAGTTGGTTGTAGGCTCACTCTGTAGGAGACATACACAGTGAATCATTCAATTTATTTTCTACACTAATCAAGGTGCTAAAAAAGTAACCAACAAATATACCATGCAAAGATTTGAGAAGACAATAGGAGAAAACCTAATTTTACTAGAATTTCTATACTCAGCCAAAATATCATTAAAGTGTGAGGGAAAAAATTCGAGGATTTTTCAAGCACATACAAGATCAGAAAATATACCCCTAACACACACTTTTTTCTAATTGAGTTTAAATGGTTTTTATTTCCATTGTTAAAAGAAGACAAGAAACTAAGAAAAAGTAAGACAAGTTACCCAAAATTAAGGGAACACCTAAAAGAACAGTAAAAATTAATTCTAGGATGGTAGATGGGTACCTGTCCTAGTAAGTAACCAGTCAGATTGGACAAAAATGCCTGGAACTTCAGAAAAGCAGTTGTCATCAAAAATAGGAATTAATCACAAAATGATATGAACAAATTAAAAAATAGAATCGAGTAAAAATTACCATAATAGAAAGAACTATAATTAGAATCTATAGAAAAGGTAAAAATCCATATAAGAACAAAGATGTCATCATAGTTTATTAGTACCTTTCATCCTTGAGCTTTTAAATAAAAGCTCTTTTCTAATTTCACTGGATTTCTTGATCCAGTGAAACTCTTATGAATTAAAAGCCTCCTTGGATTATGGCAAATCTGAAAAGCTTTGCTTGTTGTCTATGTGATACATATTTTTCAAAGACATTTTTTCTTGCTATCACAATAGTTTCTGACCATACTAAATAAGGCTCTTTCAATTGTCTGAGGATCCCTAGTTGGTATCTAGAAATCCAACTCAAGTTCCTGGAAGTCTGTAAGTATTGGTGGAAATAATTATTCAGCCAATTTTCCTTTACCTGAATTAGATATTATGCTTTGAGACCCTGTAAGCTGGGTAACAAAATCCTTCAGGTCTCACAAAATCTACTCCATGATTTTATACAGTTCATATCATTATTTAGAGTAGAATCCCCTTTATTTATTTATTTGATTTATTTAGCTATCTGTGGAAGTGGTATCATGGGTGGAGTGTGAGTGATGGATTTGTTACATTCTGGATTTCACAAAATTCTCTGTACAGAGGGAGTAGAGAAGTAGGAAGGAGTGGACAATGGTTCTAGGGAGAGTATTTCAAATAATCTATAGGCTTTTGTTTTCATATCTCACTCTGGGACTCTTCAATTCACCTTGCTTTTTCTAACCCTTTGGATCTCTGAGTTTCTAGAACTCAAATCAGTTCCCTGCTGAAACAAAGATATGCATTATAAAAGTTCCCGAAGAAGATAGAAAGGGCAGAGATTACTTGAAGTAATAATGGCTGAAAAAGTCCTAAATCTGATGAAATACATTAGTCTACAAATCAAAGAAAAGAAAGTCAGTGAACTCCAAATAGGATAAACACAAAGATTCACATTGGGACATACTATTATCAAACTGTTAAAACCCAAAGACAGAGAATCTTGAAAGCCGTAAGAGAGAAGTGATTCATCACATAAGCGGGAATCCTCAATAAATTTATCAACCAGTGTCTCATCAGAAAACTGGAAGCCAGAAGGCAGTGGATGATATATTTCAATGGCTAAAAGAAACAAAACAAACCAAAACAAACCAAACCAAAACAAAAGTGAAACAAATAAAACACCCTGTCAACTTAGAATTCTATATTCAGGAAAACAAAACTCTTTCCAACCCCTCCTTTATATTGTTATATCAACCTTTTAGAAAATCTTTATTTTTCAATTCCTGAAACTACATTTTCATGCATTTTCTTCCACCTGAGCACTGAGCACATTGAACTCTATCCCATTTGAAAATGACAGTGTGTGTGGTGTGTATGCTTTACATTAAAAGAGGAGAGGGAGTTTCTATACATATTAAAAATTTTTAAAGGTTTATAATTACCACCAAACACTGAAGAATGTGTGACCTTTGCCAGAGCTGTCAAGCTAGGACAAAAAAGGTCAAGGACCTAGGACATTAGCTCTTAGTCAATTTAATTTCAGTTTGTGCAACACATCTTGTGCAAAATATCGTCCATCATAAACATCATACTAAAGAGCAGTAATATTCCTCAGAGACCCTGAAGACAGCCCTCCCCAAAGATTGCAGAAATTTGTTTTGTGTGCTGTGAGTGGTTGATGTGGTCTTGTCATTGGTAATCACTTGTATGTGAACATGATTATTTGTACAGTTGAATTAATTTATTTTCAGACATCATCCTTTGTTTTTCCTGGAAGAGTTCAAAGCACACCAAAGAATTATATATTTTGGTGAAAGATTGTCTTTTATGATCACTGTTTATTTACAAAAAAAAAAAAAAAAGGAAAGAAATTGGGGGAATATGTATTTAAGCTTACTTGAATGAACAACATAATGGGAAAACTGGGATTCTTCCTGCATTTCTTTTTTGCATTGTGTTGACAAGACTATATATAATTTATAGATATATTATATTACCAGTACAGTGCATGATTCTGTCACATTGAAAGCCATTCAATGTTGTCTTCAGATTGTCACAGTGAATATGAAACATGCAGACCCTCTTTTATAAAGAAAAAGACCATAAAACTTGAATAATAAATAAATGAATGAATGAATAAATAAATAAATAAATAAATAAATAAATAAATAAATAAATAATATGAGGGCAAAATTAAGACAGTCCAGGTAAACAAAAGCAAAGGGAATTCAATACCACTCTACCACCTTACAAAAAATGCTAAAGGAAGTCCTTTAGATACAAATGAAGGGACACTAGATAGTAACTCAGATCATATTATGATATAAAGATCTCTAATAAAGGTAATATGATCTTGGCTTGTAATCCACTTTTTATTATCTACAGAATTTTTTAAATGCATAGAAATAAGTCCTATGACATGACTTCTATACACTGAATAACCCTCTTCCTCAAGTTACTCAGCAATCCTTAGCTACTACCAATAGCTATCCAAAGGAATCCTGTGGTGAGGGATTGCAGTTTCTACACTACCGGCTGTATCTATTCAGGAGAGCTGATCAAGCCAACAATGGTGTCAGATTACCATCATACCAGCCCCCTAACTTAAAACAGTGCATTGATCACAGAGCTAAAACAAATGTCATTTATGTCCCTTCATGATCCTTTCCTATTCCCTTCCATCACATCTAATGACATATGCATACATTCACATATATATTTTCATCTTCCAGTGGGATTAATCATGGTTTTCAGAAAATACATGGTGAAATGTGTTAGTCCCCTATCCAAAGTTCTTTCCTTTTTCCTTAGTAAAGAACTCTCATTCTATTCAGGTAACAGTGTAAACAGCTTTAAAAGATTTTCCCCAGTCTATCTTACAGGTTGACATGGCCATATAAAAATGTTTTGCTAATATGTTAAAAACAGCATGTATCATGTAGGAATCTTAAATAAGATCCCTCCTTAGAAAGATGGCAAAAGCTCATGTGTACATCTCTTTGCTCCCTGCACTTCCTCTTGCTTTTCTGCTTAGAATCTAGAGGGATCATTAGGCAAATTTGAAAGTGGAAACCTGGCTTAACTATGCTGGAGCAAAAGTAGAATACGACGTGTGTCCTTGGGAAAAAAGGAGCTCTTATACCGGATCCAGAATGCATATCACTGGATTTCTTTTACAATAGAGAGAAATCAATTAATATACTTTAATTTCCTATTTGTTTTCTGATTGTTATTACTTGAAGGTAAATGCAGTGCCTATCAGATATACAGACTGATTTTTTATTAGACAATCCACTTCAATTTCAGAATATTAATTTTTGTTTCTATTTTAGAAACTACTTTCTCCCTCTCTAAAATGGCTTAAACTATTTTCTCCATCTCTAAAATGAATTTTCTCTTATTGTTCACCTGGAAATGTATTTTTGAAATCATGGTGAGCCCTTTTGGAATATTATATAAAATATAAAGCCTTCCCAGATGTGTCTCGTCCACTCAAATCCACATTTATAATTACCTCCTCTTCTTTGCTCGCATCAATTTCACCACGTGTTGCTATAAATTGATTCACTTCCACATGTGAGAATTGTGTGAGAATTCATGAGATGTAAATCATGTTATCTATTTTGTATATCTAAACACTGTAACACATATCAATTTGTATCATCCACACATGCACAAGATATTCAGGCTCAATATTAAATTCTGACTATTTAATGTCAAAAGGTCATCTAGAGAAGTACTCTTAGAGTGTCACAGGTATTTTATATATATCATCCCTGCCGCTAAAAAGAACCAAGATTTTGGTGAGAATCTTGAAATAATAATACCTAATCATAGCTTATTCACTTCCAATCATTCCTAAATTTGAACCAAACATATTTAAAATGTTAATTTGCTACCTAGACAGTTCATCTGGTTAACCACCTCAATTTAAAAATGACATTTAATCAAGAGAAAATGTGAAAGAAAAATAGCATTTGAGTATTTCGTTCCAGTGTTTTTCTATCTTACATAATATAGTACTCAGGGAACTTTATACATGAATTAATTCAACCGTGATTTTTCCAAGATTTAGTTGATAAATATTTCTATCTGAAACTTATCCAAAGATCTTACCAGTCCAAACCAAAGCTAACATATTACTCCTGTTATATGTAAACTAGTACAGATTTCATTTTCTTAGTTTCTGTGTATTACTGTTTTCAAACTCCCAGTCCATAATTATGAAACATCCTTTTCTTTGTAACCTAAATCAACTTCATCTACCATGTCTATCTTTCTCTAGCTCACTTCCACGCCTCTCTCTCGACGTCTATTTCCACTGTTACCTTGCTGGTACATGGCCTTAACTATTGCACTATGAGAATTTATTATTACTGGCTTTCTGCCATGTTACCTGACCTAGAATTTACAAATGTCTCTCTATTGCATAAAGATAAAAGTCCTCGGACTGAAAACGTTTCCATAATCTCTTCCATGCATTTTGTCACGAGCTGCTAATACATACTCTCTGTTGTAATCAGATAGTAAAGTCTTTGAAACTTTCATGTGACTTTTTTATCCTAAAATGTGTGCTTGCTGTATATTGTGGTTTATAGCCTCACATACCTTCTCTTAAGTCTGTTTGTCTCTCCAGTTAAGATATCAGATCTTTGTACTTTCTTAAGTTCTTCCCATTCCCTAGTCATTTTTTTAATGTTACCAGTCATTTTTCATTATCAGCAGCACTTCCTCTCTGCTTCTAATCAGTTACCTCATTGTGCACATAATGACATGTGAGTGGTTTTATGCCTCTTTAATGGAATGTAATCTGTGGACTTTGTGAGGCTTTTGTCTCTCAACGCCTGTTTGGTTGTGCTGTGCTGTTTGAGTGCCTGTTAGATGTCTCAATGCTTGTTTAGAAGAGAATGGCAGAGTAAATTCAAGATGAAAAATTATATTACTTAACAATAAGAATAAGAGTAATATTAAATTTATGGACATCTATTTAGTGGTGGCGGTATTCCCAAGGACCCTTAATATTATCTGATATTATCTAATGAAATCTTCACAATAATGTTTGAAAATAAATATAATCCTATATTTACAAAAGAGGAAATTAAAATTGAGAGGTTACTGTTTGCCATAAGTCATCTACTCTGCAAATGGCAGTGCAGAAATATATACTCAAATCTATCTGAACTGAAAGCTTATTTTATTCCGACACAAAGCTTCAAGTTGTTATCAGCAGTGAGGAAAGGTTTGGGTTTGAAAATAAGAGGAATCATTTGAAAGTCATGTTGAAGAAATTGTTTTCTCCTATCACTATGGTAGCACAGTAACCTGAAATCCTAGAAAAGAGGAACATGAGATATTCTATATTTAATATAACAAATAGATCAAAAAGAAGTATTAGTCTTCTTTGCATTGGAATTTTCAAGGAGCTGAAGTTTTTTCAATCTCTCCCTCTCACTTTTGGAAGCAACACAGAGCATAATAAGCAGCTGTGTGGACATGGCAGCATTTAATTTGAAGAACAGAAACTCCTCATTTGTTTCAAAAGTAATAACCCAACAAAATCCTCTAATTCTTGATGGACAATTTAGAAATATGATGAAAATAGGATCACTGCATAATTAATTTGTCTTGTGGCTAATAAACACAGGTTGATTGCACTTACAAAGTCAATCACAAATTAACAAGATAACCCTTATGTAATTAAGCCAGTACAAATACATGGATTAATCAGTCGTTCCTATCACTGACAGCCTGTTTGAAAAAAAAAAAAAATCCCTCACATCTAAAACCAAACAACAACAAAAGAGAACATGAAGAGAAAGGTATTAATTCTATTGCTCTTCTAAGTCATTTAAAAATGACATATATGAGACAGTGTAAGTTTTTAAAATTTCTGTTACGCCTAGTATTGGTATTCTGCTGGGAAGTTTGGATCCTTACCAAAATATTAATGGAATTTTATGTAATAAAATATGAGAAGATTAGTCATTGGATTTGTAATATAAATCTCAATTGTGCTTGAGGGCACAATGACTCATTTACCTGTATGGCCAAAGTCAGAACTGCAGGTAGCAACTATAAGACCTCCACATGTTGGGGATGGGAAGTATAGTGATTTGTGGAAATACCTGCTTATATATTTAATTTTTCCCCTTTTTTCATGTGTTTATTTTACTGCATTAAGAACAGTCAAAAAAGAAACTATCGTGGGAAGTGCACTACTTGAATTAGTCCTTTACAATCTCGCTCTCTTACCTAATTGCCAGCCTTTAGAAATTAAAAAAAAAAAATTGTACCTAGATCATGAAAATCATCACTGATATTTTTAGGGCTTGAATTTAGAAGTTAGATATGGCCAGTCATAAGTACTCAGCATCACAGATGATTCCATGAAGAAAGACAATCTATATGTATAAAAATAGATGTCAATTCCCTTTGATGAGATAAATATAATTCAAGTATCAAAGGTAAACACAATAGGAAAAGGACTAACAAACATGTAGAAATATATTCAAATTGATGAATTTACTACTGTTAATTTAGTTTTGACACATTTATAAAATATTAAATATTAGAAAAAATATGCTTATTTTCCAAATTTTCCTAATTGACTTATTCAGTGCCACAACTAAATCAGTTTTAACCTACCATAGTCAAGTCCCATTCAGTGTGGGAGGCCCAGGCTACTGTAGAAAACAGAGGTCTGTAGTAAATAATGACAATTTAAATCTGGAAGGACTCTGAAAAATGATATAGCATCACCTTCCATTATGAACATGGCAATATCCTAGAGAAGTTAATCTGGCCAATGTCATAGACTATTTATTATATTATCCTAAACCAGCACCTTCTAATTCCTTTTATTTCATTCTCTCCATAACACTGTGCTGCCTACCAAAGCTATTTGTTATTCTGCCATGATTAAGAGATTTCAATTTTTAGTCTGTATTAACACTATAGTTAAGAAAGTATTTTAATTTGCAAAGTCTTAACTGGAAGAATTTATTCCATTTTCTTGCAACATTATCTGTATATCTAAAGGCGTAGTCAAGTCCTGAGGGTACTACCTCATTACAAAGTGTGCTAGAGTAAAAAGTATTCAGAACAGAGAGGAAGAGAAAGCTGTGAAGTCCAACATATATTAAATAATGTGTTATTTTTGTTAAATGCATTTTTTTTTGGACAACAGAACATGTCAAATAATCTCGTTGTTAGCTTGCTCTATATATTTTAGAATGCACTAAATGAGATACCTTCTCGGAGACATTACAAATCACCATCATCATCACATCCTGTTCATGTCATTAATTTCATGATAAGAATTAATTTCATGATAAAAATTTTTGCTTTTTATAATATGTTAGTTAAGCTACATTTATAAATTCAACTCAACTGTTACCTATAGAATAAATATGTGTATACTTTGAGTCAATATGATAAAATAATAAGCATATCTTGGTTAGAGTAAATTCAGTAGTCATCTAATTAAAAACAAGCCCTTATATTTGATGGTTTTCATACTAAAATCAGAAAATTTTATTTCTGCTTCCTAAATAACATGTTTTACCTGCAAAATATATGCATCACCTATTATAAAGCTAATTTAATTCAAATCTCCTTGTTAAATGGGAAGAATAGCAAACAGAAATCACCAGAGAAAATCTTATATTGCATGAAAATTCTTATTTGCTGTCCATAGCTACTGTGGATGCAGAGGAATATATCTCAAATAGACCTAATACAAAATGAAACACTTTGTTAGGTGACACAGAACTCATGAGTAGTATCACCTTGCTCAAGCACTTACATAACAATCAGGGTGTATCCAAATAATCATATCAGCAAATATCCTTTAAATAAAATACACATACTGATCACCAAAGCATGCAATACATTTTTTTTTTTTTTGAGCATTAGACCAGTATGAGAAAGTAAGCTAGTTTGGGAGTCATTAGACTAAATACTACTATTGACAGGAATGACCCAAATTTTTGTCTTGATGGTTACTGTCATCATAGGAGGTTAAGAAGTGCTAAGTTTTGTATAATTAAAATTTTACTTATCAGTACTCTCATCACATTTTTGCATGCATACATTTTTTAAGGTTGATCTAAAAGCTAAATTTAGTCACACTGTCATTTATCTGTAGCAAACATAGAAATCTGATTATCTTGTTAATCTTAAAATACACCAAAAAATCATCATAGGTATTAGGTGAAATACACAGAAAATATTTTCTGAGATGTACTGATCATAAGCCTGCCCTATACTATATAATACTATTCAAAGGTGTGTTTCTTTAGTATCTTAAAATATTGTGATTTCTAAGGTTTATTCTCTAGCATTAGAAGAATAACATTTATCAATCCCAAATTCATAATAAAATAAAATAAATATAAGAAAAGTTAATCTTCAAAATAATAATCATTTAAGTCATACTTAATTAATTGTATGTTATCAGAGCAAATTGCTTTACCTTTAATTGAAAAATAACCACAAAAGCAAATTAGAGTTTTGCATTAAATTCATGGAAGTCCAAACGTGGGTTGGGGAGAAAGGTCTTACATAAGAGTATTCTATTTGAGAGAAGAAACTACATTTTGATAAGCAGGTTATCAAATCCTGACACACTTCCAAATTCTCCTATGTAATATCCTTCTTTCTGTACATACATATTGAAAAATCAGCGACAATCAGTCTTCATTGAGTTAAAATTTATGATGCCTACAGAAAAGACTTTAGATCAGATATCATGGTTCTTTTTAAATTCTAGCCAACTTTGATTTCTGGGATATGTTTGTATCACCCAAAAAGCCATCAAAATTCTAGATTCCTTCAAATAGAAATAATTTCAAGTTACCTTTTTTATGGTTATTGTTGTTTTATTACTGTTGTTTTGTTAAATAAGAAAAAGTCTCAGAATTCAAGAGTGAAAATGTGAGATCCTGAGAATATGAACTCAATGTACAAAATCAGGAAAATATAAAATAATTTATAGTGTTTAGAGAAATGAAATAATTTCAGTATGACTAGGATATGTCATGTTTGTGTCTGAAGGTATGTATTCTGTGCTGGAGCTGGGAATTTGAGGGAATAAAATTAGAGAGAGAGAGGCCAGAGCCAGATCATGACAAACACTGCTATCCCAAGGAATTTGAACTTTGTTCCCAAAGCCTCGAGGAAATGATGAATGGTTCTAAGAACCAAATCAATATATTAATATGATTTAAAAATTTTAAAAATATGATCACTTTTTAAAATAAATTAAATTTAAAAATATGTTCACTTGTAACACAAGTTAAAGGAAGGCAAAACATAAAACAGAATAAAATCTACTTTGATTATTTATTGGGCTTGGTTTTATAAAAAAGGGAAATAAAATAAATGATGTAATTGAATCTTTTGATATCTGCCCCTCAATAAATGTACTTGATACTCAAGGAGCTAAATTTTACTCAGATTTTAATTTATTTCAGGCTATCCATATATTTATTAGCTAACAGTTCCCTTCAAAATAGAAATATATTTTTACTGAAGATTCTGTAGATAATCATATATTCATAATAATAATTAAAATTGTAATATTAATAATAACATTGTTTAATTGATTAATATCTCCTGGGCATATTGCTGAGTTTTTCATATCAATTTTCATCCATTTAATTATTACAACTAGCCTAAGAAGAAGATCTCAAAGGTTTAGTCTCCCTGTATACTACCTGTTACAGTGGCTGAAATGAAAACAGTTAACCTTTTCTCAAGATTAATACATTTGTGCATAATTGAACATTTTGTAGAACATAATTGCTGTATTTATGTATTAGTTGATCCTCTTTCCCTACTACTCAGTTTCTGGTCCTTTCTATTTTTATAATGTATGTTGCTAGAAAATCCAGCAGTCTAAGGAAGTTACATAAGGGCGTTTATTTCCCTACTAGTCCAGTGAAAAAGAAGGCAGAAAGGTAGGATGAATTCTCCCCCCTTCCAGGGACACTCATAAATTTTGTATTCTTGTCCCCCTGGATAAAGATGTTGTTAATACCTGGAGCCTTCTAACATCTTACTTTAATTCTCACTTAATTTAGATTTTGTGGTGGTACAATAATTCATTATTTAATTGTATTTTAAATTGCTATTAAATATCCTTTAACATAGTACAATCATTCACACCATACACTTTTCTATAGTGGACAATTCTTCAAGTATGAATGCTGAGTGATAGGGAGTAAGGGACAACAGTGGTCTATGGAAACCTCATCTTTGAGCCCTGCATGTGCAAGCAGAAAATCTGAACTTGAAACCATCTCAACAGTTCAATCTATGGCTACCAATGTCCTCCATTTTCCTAACCTTAGCATCATTCTATGCTATCTTCATATGTGGTTTTATCGTCATTGCTGTTTTCTACTTAGCTCTAGCTCATGCTTCTCTAAATGCCAGATCTGATTATTCCAATACCTACACTGAAATTCCTTTTAGACAACTGAAAGGCATTTTCTTTAGGGGAGGAATTAATTGCTTATTCTTGATATTTCCTTACGTATGCATAGAAATTCAATAGTGGGAATACTCCTGACCTCGTTCCATATTTTATTCCATCACAAAGAAAACGAAGCAATTTATCTGACTGGAAAACCAGGGAAGAATAAACCAGTGTATATAAGCCAGATGCAGCTCTCTTCACATTGGAACCAAAGAATCATGAGAGAGCATGGCTTCCACCCTGCCCCATGCCTAGTCTCTCATTGTGTTTCTTTTTTTTTTCTCTTTGCTACACAATGATATAGAGGGTAAAATTTAAATTCACATAGAGCAATAGAATAGAAATGTTCTTATTTTTATTTTTAATTTGCTTTGAGATTCAAGTAACATAGAGAGGCAAAACAAATCTTGCATAAAAAGAGTAAACACATTTTTAAATCCTGCAAACCTTAGCAATCAACGTGATTTAACAGACATTACAAGATGACACATTCGGCCTTTAAAAAGTTAATGCTTTAGGCTGTCATATAGACCTGAATTGATTAAACAAGGATAAACTAAGATAAATTAAAAGTTCACCCTTAACCATGATATTAAATCCTTCTCAATCTGACCTATCTATTCATGTCCTGTTCTGCAAAATGCACGCTCAAAAGTAGAGAATATATTTTCAAAGTTAGCTCTCACAATAAGGGTCAGAGTTCTATTCTAAAGATTTTAAAACAACAAGGATACAAAAGTATTTCAAGGGCATAACATTCCCCACAGGAGATCTAATTAGTTGCTTGTGGTCATCCTGGGCATTCTACTGAATACATCTGTCCTCCTAGATGTCCAATATCCCTCCATCTGCTTTGTCAGCTATATTCTTAAGGGCACAACATGAAATATTGAAATCCACAAATTAAAAGCTTGGGTCTCAAAGAGAAAATTCAGAGAACAGAATGAAACAGGGAGAAAGAATGAGAAAGAGCTCTAATCAATGAGGTATTAAAAAGAATATGAGCTGTCAAAAGCACAGAACTGATTGCATCTAGAAAGTTACAAACAAACAAACAAACAAAAAAATGTGTTTACAATAGAAGTTCTCATAAAGCACCAGGGGGTGGGAATAGTGGCTGGGTTGTAATGCTTTGTTCTTAAAAATCAACAAACTTATGTAATGGGACGGTTTATATGTCATTGGGTTTATGACTAGAGCTCTAGTCTTATTATTTTAATTCCACTAGGAGTCAAGTTCTGATCCAACGTTACATTCTGTTAGCAATACAAAAGAGAAAAATATTGTGCCAAATTCTGGTACAGTGTAGAATTCTCTTTCCTCATACAGTTCATCTTGCCAACAAAACACTCAGTCCAAATCAATAAGTAAATAACTCCAGGAAAATATAGTTGAAAATGAATTGAAACAGAGTTAAAGTGTAGAGGACAAAAATAAATCCTTCCACAATGTGGAGAGCTTTCTGCCTTACTTCGATCATGGAATGCACCTGCATATAACTCACTTAAAATTGTGGCGTTTGTGAATTATAGATCTTTCACACATGAGAAATACTGGTAAAAAATGCACATACTTTATCTTATTTCATTTTCCTTTTAAGAGTTCTTTAAAAAATAAATTGGAAGTGTCTGGATTTTCTGTTCCTTTTTTTTTTTTTAATCAATCAGCTATCGACATTACACAATGTCTATACGTTAAGAATTAGACCTAAGAAGGCATGATTTTCTAGGTGTTTTGTGGAACTTCTTGAAAGGATAATGAAACTTCTTGAAAGGATCATATGAAACACACGTGAAAGTCTTATCTATCTTATAGCCAAGTAGAAAGTTGATGCATTCATCTGACTGATGAAGAGCCCACGTGTTTTAGGGAAAGCAGAGTGGAAAGAGGAGAAATAAAATTTTATTTAAAAAATTAGGATGTCAGTTTTCCTTAATCAAAAACTGGCTTTAGTAGTAGATATTATAAGCCAATTGAGGAAGGTTAGAATAAATGGTAGAAATCTACAAAGAAAATAAATGAATTGAAGTATATACTATAAAACTGTAAAAATATAGTCTAGTAGAGAATTAAGTTATTGGAAATTTTGAACTACGTATCATATAAGTATGATGATAAAATTATTCTAGGTCACTGGCCAGATTACCTAAATGAAGTTGACAAATTAGGCCAAATTGTAATAGACTGATGGAAGTCCTCATCCTAACACATTTTTCATTAACACAGACTGCTTCCAATAAACTAAAACCAAATCGTTTATATTAACTAGGGTAAAGTTATTCTTAAAACAACACAGGAAGTCTAGAGAATGATATGATTTCATTTCATATTATAAATGTGTTACACTTTTGGGGCACCTGGGTGGCTCTGTTGGTTAAGCATCTGCCTTTGCCTCAGATCATGATCTCAGAGTCCTGGGATTGAGCCCCATGTTTGGATCCCTGCTGAGTGGAGAGTCTGCTTCCCTCTCCCTCTGCTCCTCTCCCACTTGTGTTCTCTCTCTCTCTCTCAAAGAAATAAATAAAATCTTTAAAAAAAATGTGCTACATTTTTATTACAAGCATCTAAGAAATTCTTAATTAAGAAAAATGTGTGTATATATACACACATGAACATATATATACATATTATCCTGTGTAATATATTGCACATGCGTATATGTACGGTTATTTGCACACATACATATGCATGCATAAACATACATATACATAACTATGCACATGCATACATACATGAGCACATAAATAATTACACATAAGGTACAGAGAATTGAATATATACTGAATAATGTTAAAATGGCAGGGCACTAAAAGTAGGGAAAACTGGCTTAAAACCTAATAGACTAAATAGAACTCAAGAATTTGCTATTTGAAGGCCAACTTTAAGCACTTTTGGAAATCTACTATTATTAGGCCCTGCCCTCTCCCTCAGCAGCCAAACTCGACAAGAAGAGTTGATTCTCTCTCTCTTTTTTAAAAGATTTTATTTATTTATTTTAGAGAGAGAGAGAGACAGAGACAGAGCAGAGGGGGAGGAAGAGATTTTCAAGCAGACTCTGCACTGAGTGCAGAGCCCAAGGGGGGGCTTGATCTCACCACTCTGAGATCATGACCTAAGCTGAAACCAAGAGTCAGATGCTTAACCAACTGAGCCACCTATGAGGCCCAAGAATTGATTCTTAATGTAATAACTACAAATATGTTTAGTATACGGGTGAAACAAGTACTTGTGTTCCTATGGTTTGGAGGAGAGGAAAATCCTTTCTGCTATATCTCTGGTCACATTCTCCTAGCTTAATCCTCAAATTAAGAGTGTTGCTTTGCATATGTCTCTCTTAAACTAGTATATCCCTAAAAAAGAAACAGGTATTTAGTTAGAGTGATATCTGACCTTCTAGTCATTTCTGATCAGTATCAATTATTTCAGGTTTTGTGCTTTTGGAAGTCACAGGAAAAAAAATTAGTTGCAGGAGGAAAATGGAACAGCAAAATTTCATAAGCTTTTTTCCTTAAAGGTTACTAGAATAAGGTGGGAACTGCTATGATGATGGCATGTGCAAATTTGGGACCCAGGGAGTAAAGAGAGTCTAGAAATGATGAGAATAATATTCAAATCTCCTTAAATTTTTTTTTAAATAAAGACAAACTCATAGCAATTTGGTTTTTATTGTATCTGTTCAAAGGCCCTATAAATGGAAGGATTCCCATATTCATTATTTAGTTCAAGTCCTATTCTCTAGTTGAGGGACTGTATACCATTATGTTCCATAAGTTTTGATGTTGTGTGAAGTGCAGACTTTGGAGAATAATCTTGGTTTCTATTAGCACCAAAGTGTATGACCTCATATCTTTGAATTTTCATATGTGTTCTTCTAAAATGGGGAGAAGAATTACTAACATTCATAGCTAAAATTAATAAAAATATGAAAACTCTTAGGTTTTTCTGGCTAAGCATTCAAAAGATAACAATCCAGTGCTATTATCTTTCAAATTGATAGACCGCCTTGTGAAAATTAATAATTTAAGTAAGCATTTAAAAATTGTAGCAGTGAATTCTAATACAATTGCTTTTTAGTCTTTTATATTTCTAATGCCACGTTAATGTTTTTCTAATGGTTAATTTTTGTTCATTATGATGTTATTTCATGTGTACCAAATGTTGGAACTCTCAGGATTTATTCCAATTCTACACTCAGATACCAAATTGAAAACATATTTTTTGTAGAAGTCCTATCTGTGCTTAATTTCGCCCTTTGAATTTGCGTGTATCTTCAATCTTCTATCTTCCATTTCCATTTTGAAAAAACAAAACAAAAAACAAACCTAGAGAATAGATAGCGACCACCAATTTTAATTTCCAACACTTACCTGCATAATCACATCATATTATCAATTCATAGCTGGATGTTAAATCTCCTAAAACACTTTTGGTGAATTAATGCTTTTATCTGGTTTTTACCCACACTTCCAATGAATTGAAGTAAACATTGAACAGTTGCTGATTAAGCAAAATATATACTTTGGAAAGCAGTATACTCTGTGCGATGTGTGTTACCATGTGCCAAGATGAAAAAAATGTGCATGTCTCTGTGTCTGTGTTTAATAATCTACACTTAACCCTCTAAAAATAAATTTGGAGGGACTATCTTGTTATCCATGTTTTTAATAGGCCAGTAGTTCAAGTTCTAAGCTTTTACTTATTTTTCATCCTGTTCTTCCATTTTATTTGAAGAGAATTTAAGATATCCATTTATGTGTATATATGCATGTGAGTGTGTGAGTGTACAGGATGGTAACTAGACTTTAGAATGTGCTCGAGGGCATTAGTTTGAATAAATATTTATTAAGGGTAAACTATTTCAACTGATACTTACTTGCATAAGTTGTTCCTTAGGGGTTAGGTGCTTGAAGTCTCCTCCAGGGATATTGCTTTGCATAAGCTGTTTGCATTTAGATTCCCTTTAGGAGATGTTAATTGCTTGAGCTGTCATTAAAACGTGGAGATTTAGATCCTGTTAAAGTAATACCCTGGAGTGTGACTGAGAGGAACTGCTGAGATGAGTTTGAATATGTCTGAATCCTGGAGGTTTGCTCTAGGGTGGATAAACCCAGAAGTGAACTGTCTGACTGCATTACTAGAAGGTAAGCTCCATGCAAGCAGGCATTTTGTCTCATTATTCATTTATGTGTACAACTTAGGGAATATACCTAGTTTGTGGAAGGCAATTTAATATGTTCAGATGACTGAATGAATAGATGGATTTTTGGCAAGAACTATTTATCCGCTGGTGGCTATCCATTGTGAAATAAAAGATCTTACTCAGAGATTTTATACTTTAAATATTCTTTATACCATGAGGGACGTGTTGAATCTACTTCTGGAGCCTCCTTCATTCTGTGCTATGATGAGTACACTCATTTTTTATCCCCTAGTATCCTTTACTGTGATGATTAATATTATGTATCAAATTGGTTAGGTTATAATACCCAGATTTTGGTCCAACATCAGTCTATTGTTCTGTGAAGATTTTTTTAGAGATGATTAACATTTAAATCAGTGAACTTAGAGGAGATTATGCTTCATAATGTAGGTGGACCTCATCCAATCAGTTTAACTCCTTAAGAGAAAAGACTGTGGTCCCTTAAAGAGGAAGAAATTCTGTCTCCAGAATCCCTTTGGACTCAATGCTGCAGCGCCAACTCTTGACAGCCTGCCCGGCTAATTTCAGACTTGCCAATCTTCATGACCATGTAAGTCAATTCTTTACTCCCCCAACTATTGGTTCTTTTTTACTGGACAACTTGACTAAAACACTTACCTTAAGCGATTTTTTGGCAATCAGATTCTGATACATAGGAGAGATGAACATACTGAAATATTTTGTCTTCATTTTTTAAAAAGTAATAATCTACTCTGTGTGTAGTCTAAATGCGACAAAGCCAAGGGAGGTGGTAGGACTGATTTCTATTTGCCCATGACAACTTTGTCCAATCCTTCTGTCCAAATTAATGAGATAGAACCTAATAACCATGATGAAATCTGGGACTAGGTCAATGCAAGGTGGTTTTATCTCTACCACTTACTTCAATAATATGGAGGGGTTTCTTCTTAATTAGTCACTTAGTAAGTTAGGAATATATTGAGACCAAAATACATTAAACTTTTAAAACGTGAAAATTGAGAAATATTTTATATAACTGCAATAAACTAAATAATGTCCCCCAATGATGTCCATGTTTTAATCCCTGCAACCTGTGAATGTTACCTTACATGGAAAGTGGAATTAAATTTGCAGATGGATTAAGGTTGCTTATCTGATACAATGCAGATCTTTAAAAAAGAACTTTCTCCTGAATTATCCCTGTGGGGTGAATGTAATCACAAGAGTCCTTAAAAGTTTAAGAGGGAGGCAGAAGTAAAGGTGAAAGTGATAGGAAAAGATTCAGCCTGCCATTGCAGCTTTGAGAATGAAGAGACCGTAAATCGAGGAACGAGATTTACAGAAACTTTGTGCTGTTTTGATCCACTCAATTTGGGATAAGCTGTTACAGAAGTAATAGAAAATACATACAACAACTATGACTTAAAACATAATGGTTGCAATAAAATAAATATCTGCTATAATTTTTGACTATATACTATGTGCGAAGCATATTTTAGTATTGTAATACTGTCTTACAATTTACTAATACGTGAAATATTTACACAGGCACATTCTGGATGGTCAGCCAGAATAATGAGAATATTTCCCACTTTCCCCTGCATCCTATGTGGCCTTGTGATTAAATTTTTGCCAACAGGATTTAAGTAGAAGTACTATATGCAATACCTAGAAAAATGTTGTTTAAAAAAAAAGCAAAAGCTTCTTCTCCAACTTTTTTTTTCCTGCTTGCTGGAATGTGGTCAAGATGTCTGAAGTTTGAGCACCCACCTTGGACCATAAGGTCAATGTCATGTGTTAGGGAAGGCAAAACAAAAAGATGGAAGGAATTTTTGTGTCTGATGATGGTAAAGGTGCTTTACCAGCTTTGCACTTGGTTTTTATGAAATTGGATTCAGATCACATATAAGCAGTATGTAATTGAGGTTCCTTAATCTTGCAGGCAAACAGGGCTTCTGTATTGTACACCTCTAAGGACACCATTAGATAGTTGGAGACAATATACTGAGGTACGGAAAACCTGCCCTCAGTTTTATAGTGGATAGCATTTATATACACTCCAGTGTGAAGATGTTCCCTGGAGTTGTATATTGCAGAGACCTTATTGCCAAATCAAATTTTAAAACAATTAAATTATTATAATCAGTTTTTACCTTGTCATGTGGTGACATATTGGACATTAAACAAGATTTGTTAGACTCTAAGAACGCATCAATCCTATAAAATTTTAGTGACTGAGTTCCATGATAAAAATGACTTTGAAACTCTCCACATTATGCTCTGTATTTCCCTGTCATTACTGACCTGTAACTCTTATTAAGATACAATTTGCTTTTCTTCAACCGACCTGGGACCTAGAATAGCCATTAGTGAATACTTCAGCACTGATATCCATCCCCAGTATTGATCGGCTGTTGGCAGTTTCATTTTACTAACAGAACACATCATAGGGTTTTGTGTTATGTTCACCATCAGGAAAAGCACCAACATTTTGCACACATACTGCTTTGACAGAAACTCTTTTCCAGTATATTGAATGGCATGAGTGTCAACGATATTTTGATGACTGTTTTCTACTCAGTGGTATGAGGTTACTGAAGTAAAATAATTTTGAAAAGAATGATAATCTAAGTCTTCATCACACCCCTATGAATATAAAATCATCCAACCTGTTCACTGAGGACATTTAGAGATTATTCAAATACACACTCATTTCCTAGCCCCTGTTTGTAATTTCTGCTCACTAGTGATTTCAATTCCATGCAATCACGGGTTATTGTGAAATGATATTTCAGTAATGTGACCTTTGCTGTTTTCTTTTTATGCAAACATGTTTTAAACAAAGATTAGACAGGGAAAAAAACATAATAATCAGAATTTATGAGGAAAAAATGCACTAATATCTTGTTCCTTTAGAATATAAAATAGGTGTTTGGAATTTGGTATCTTAAAAACTTTTCCTTCCAAACATTCTTCAGTTTTTAAATCACTGATATCAGAAAAAATCCTGGCATCAATTCAGTTCTTCACTTTCAGAAAGATTTTTTTCATACTCTTTAATCTCTCTGCACTCTTGTGAATAACACATTATGGTCATTATTCCCTAAGGAATCTAGAGAAGCTAATATCTCTACAAAGACAATAGTTTATGTTAATAAAGTACCTATTATTTCCCAAACTCTGAATTTAGCACTTCCTACTACTTATGTGAATTATCTCTCAAAAAATACTATTTGGTACATATTTTTATTGTCATCACCGGATAAATGAAGACAATTGCAGTTTAAAGTATATAAATACAAGCCTGACATCATATTCTTGATAAACTTATAGTGCTGGGACTTGAATCAGACTCTTTATCTCTAGATCCTTCTTATAAACCACTATACCAAGAATCAAGAGCAGCCTGGAAACTCAGCAGAATAGTTAGTAGAAAAATTATAATTTTTTTATCTAGTTAAATAGCTTAGTGGTTTTGTTGACTATGCAAGTAATGTATATGTTTTATAAAATAGATTACCATAGAGAACTAATTAATATATATCAGCAGTTAGCAAAATATGGCCCCAGGGAAAAATCTGGCCTCTTGCCTGTTTTTATAAATAAAATTTTAGTGGAACACAGCCACATTCATTAATTTAAGTATTGTCTATGGCCATGTTTGTACCACAAGGACAGAATTTAGTAGTTGTAACAGAGACCATATGGACCACAAAGTCTAAAATATTTACTATCTGTCCCTTTACAAAAACTATTTGCAAACATCTGATGTAGGTTGTCATCTTTTATCATATAAGGCTTCAAAGAAGTTACTTAGCTTCTATAATAAGATGTAAAACTAAAGACACCTTTCTAAACTATTAATAATTTTTAAATATTGAACAATCTAATTAAAGGAGTGAATTATCTTTCTTTTTTTTTTTTTTTAAGATTTCATTTATTTATTTGACAGAGATAGAGACAGCCAGCAAGAGAGGGAACACAAGCAGGGGGAGTGGGAAAGGAAGAAGCAGGCTCATAGCAGAGGAGCCTGATGTGGGGCTCAATCCCACAACGCCGGGATCATGCCCTGAGCCGAAGGCAGATGCTTAACCACTGTGCCACACAGGCGCCCCTGAATTATCTTTCTTATCTTCATGTAGAAGATATTACAAAATTTTGTCAAATAAAGAGATAAAAGAAGATGTAGTCAGAGTGTAAGAAATATATTATACAGATATATTTAGAAGTTTATTTTTAAAATATTTATATCTACCACTGTTCAGAATTGTTAGATGAACACTTGTCATATAATAGATGCTAATTAAAATATTTGATGGATGAACAAATACATTTGTTTAAAGGCATCATATTCCACTATATTCACATGTAGGATACATAAAAAGAATCAATTATTCAGAAAGGATTAGATATTACCAATACACTTACTATAAAAAAATTCTAAATTAGTGAAGAAATTAAGAAAATCCATTTTTATTACTATAAACAATTGAATCTACATAAAGTTATATGAGGAGGAAAAAAGTAATCCCTGTAAAGAGGGCTTCTTTGAAGAAATAAATTAAATAAATATAAGGGCAAAGCATAATAGACAGAAGAAGGCTCAGATAAGAAAGCCATTGAAGGATAAGAAATTTCATTTGAAATCTAAGAACAAAGTCATATCTATTTTCCATATAAAATATAAAGATTGAACAGTTGTCAAGGAATTCACAGAGCAATCCTAGATAATTATACATGGTATCTTTGCAAAAACAAAAAAAAAAAACGATCTTCTCTAAGTCACAAACAATCAGGGGCATAGTAAGGAGTTCTCTATAATGTCATGCCTTATGTAACAAACAAATTGTAAAAGTCCCTGTCTGATTAAATTTAAATCAAGAATATACACATCTGTATGCACACCTCCATTGAGCAGTAAATTAATTTACTAGGAAGTTGTTTTACTAGGCCCCAGGTTCAGATTAACAGTACACATAAACTTGATTTTAGAGAAAGGTTAGAGAATGAGATAATGACCTCAATTTTCTACTGAAGTATGAGATAATTTCTTTAATAGTCCAGACTATATTTAAATCATTGCTTTAGACAAAATTAGGAAGAGAAGAAGGAAAAGAAAGAAAGAAAGAAAAAAGCAAGCAAGCAAGCAAGCAAGCTGCTCTAGCTGTTACCTGGCCACCCATTTTAAATTTAAAACAAACAAACAAACAAACAAACAAACAAACAAACAAATAAATAAATAAAATGCTTATGAGATATAATCAGATCTTAGCCAACTGTTAATAGAGTAAATAATCTGAGGGGACATTTTTAAGGTATTGAGAAATAGGAAGAGAGATAATTTCTCAAAAGCACGTATTTTATTGCTTTCTTTTAAACCTAGGTAGCCAAAAGAAAAACTCCTCCACTTCATTGAATAGCGATATCCTAAGCTTCAAAGAAAATGGGACTATTTGTTTGAGAAGCCAGTAACAATTCTAGCATAAATAGATTTTGTTAAAATTTGTTCTCTATGCTTATTTGATACTGCATTTTTTGATCCTGCAATATTTCCTATTGAACTCCTAAATCTCATAAACTATCGACTTTCTGCATTTCATGTATGCATTTCCACCACAAATAAGGTGGATTGATCCTACTTAGAAGCAATATGGCCCTTTACAATTTTAATGCCTGATCCAGACTGTAAGACTTGCATTTTTTTCTTGATGAGTTGAAAGAAACAATATAGTAGACATCCTTTAGAGAAGAAAAAATATTAAGGTGAAATATCCAAAATTACTTAGATCTTGTTTCACATGTAAAATTTTCTCAGAACATACTTGAGAAAATTTATACGTAAGTACATGTAAATTAATTCAGGACATAATTTTGAATTTTTATTTAAATTTTAAATTATATCTATTTTCCTAGAAACCAAACAAAGCCCCTCATCTGAAGACAAAATTTTAAAAGATGAGCATAGGTCATTCAGGGAAGTTATGAAGGAATTATTTGGAAGTATTAGACAAAATGGATGAATCTTTGTTACATTTTAAAGATATGATAAACAGTGTATACTAAGGCTTACTGATTTTGGATAAAGCAAGCATAGAGCATATTTGAACTTTTTTATAATTGTTCAGGATTTGTGATTTGTAAGATATCTTGATGCCTATTATAGTTTTTTTAAAATTATATCCTGACAAGGGAAAAAATTAATAGGAATGCAAATCATCACATAATTAATATTTATTTTAAGGACATGTCATTCTGATTTAGAAGTTTACCCCAATTTCTTAGCTCTCTTAAGCAATTCATCACATCAATCACCAGCATTAATATTTAATTTGGGAAGAGTTCAGTTTTGTAATCCTTGATTTTGTTTTCACCAAGATAGGTGTGCATGTGTTTACATGTGTATTTTGTGTATAAGTATCATATTGTTTTGGTTTGAAATATTTATTCTATCCTATAGATTCATGTGTTTATAACGACGGTTTTCATACAGTGTATTTCCAATTATTACTATAAATAACTTTAATACTTATCAAGCAATACACAAATCCTGGACAGTATTCTAAGAGCTTTAGTCCCCCTAGAATCTGTCAACTATTAGCTCTGGCTATATTAGCAGGTATTACCATGATATTACCCAATTGAAGTTAACATTGATTGTCTTACATAATGGAGAAGAGAAGGTATTCTAGTTTCTGATGAGTCCATTTAAAGTACCAGGCTTTCCCACTTTGCTAAACTTCCTTGGGGCTTTTGGGGACATGTCTATATGGTTAAGAAGGTACTGCTCCTTGAGTGTTTGTTATAAGGGGGCATCACAGAAGAGTGGATAAGCACATAATCTTTCAGATGAGACTGACTAAAGTCAGATTCTAGGTTATGCCACTGATTAACTTCAGTTCACATTACTTACCAATTTTAAACCTCACATTTCTCATTTATTAAATAAAATGAGTGTATATATTACTCAGCCATCAGAAAAGATGAAGAGTTACCATTTACATTGACATGGGTGGAACTGGAAGTGTTATGCTGAGTGAAATAAGTCAATCAGAGACGGACAATTATATGGTTTCACTCATGTGGAATATAAGAAACAGCACAGAGGATCACAGGGGAAGGGAGAGAAAACTGAACAGGAAGTCATTAGAGAGGGAGAAAAACCATGAGGGACTCTTAACTATAGGAAACAAACAGGGTTGCTGGAGGGGAGGTGGGCGGGAGGATGGGGTAATTAGGTGATGTTCCTTAAGGAGGACACTTGGTGTGGGGCACCTGGGTGGCTCAGTCGTTAAGCGTCTGCCTTCGGCTCTGGGCATGATCCCAGAGTCCTGGGATCAAGCCCCATATCGAGCTCCATATTGAGCCCCATATCGGGCCCCTCAGCTGGGAGCCTGCTTCTTCCTCTCCCACTCCCCCTGCTTGTGTTCCCTCTGTCTCTGTCTCTGTCAAATAAATAAATAAAATCTTTAAAAAAAAGGGGAGGGCACTTGGTGTGATGAGCACTGGGTATTTAAGCAAATGATGGATTATTGAATGCTACATCTGAAACTAGTGATGTACTATAGGTTGGCTAATTGAATTTAAATTAAAAAATAAAAATAAATGAGTGTATAGATGAAATAGTTTATGAAGCTCAATATATTCATGGCATCATTAAGTAATAAACTAAATTTTATGTATTCTTACTTAGGATACTTGGTCTGCTATCATGTTCACCCTCGAATCCACATAAACCTAAATTTTGTTTTTAAGAAATTAAAAGATAAACCATTTCTAATTAGCCTTCACTTTGCTCTGTGGACCTAACTCCAAGTAAGATGGGGTAGTACTTTCAGATATTATTGTAGTTCTAGATTTAAGAGTTAATCACTAAATTCTACACCTGAAACTAATATTACACTGTATTTTAACTAACAACTTTAGATAAAAACTTGGAAGAAAAAAGTTAATACAGTAAAAAGGGAATAATTCAGCACTGTTTTTTTGTTTTACTTGTTGAGTGCAAGGATAATAATTTATTCACGTCTACATTTTTTTTTTTTTAAGAATTGCACGGAGCTGGGCACATTTTAGGTTACTCAATATGCATTTGAGTGCTGAACTAATAAATAGAAACTGTTTAAATAAACGACATCCAGATTTCATTTTTACTGATACTGGAAACAAAAAAACCACTATTTTCAAGCAGTGGCTCTGGAGTCAGGCAGCCAGAGGTCAAATTTTTACTCACTAGTTCTGTAACTGGCTGGGTTGCCCACTGCTGTATTCATCAACTTTTTCCTCTGCAGTAAATGACCCCCAAATCTCAGTGGCTCACAAGCACAATTTTTAGTTTACAGGCTGGCTGTGGATATGGCCTTGCTCTGCTCACTAGGGTTCAACTGTGCTTGACTCCAGCACCTATATTGCATGCAGGTCCACTTAATACACGTCTCTTTCTGGAACTCAGGTTGAGTGCTGGAGTTTAAGAGGATCAAGAAAAAATACGTGATGCTGCTAAAGCCTCTGTTCAGAATTGGCACACTATTGCTCCTTCCCATATACTGCTGGTTAAAAAAATCATATTTCTGATTTAAAAGAAATTTAAATTATGACTTAAAAGAAATCATAAAGCAGCCCCAAATCAGTGGGTGTGGAAATATAATTCAACTCTCTTTTGGGAGGCCAAGTCGAAGAGTGTGGACATATATTCATATTATAAAGAAGCGGCAGAGTGGTCCAATCATGAACACTGCTTTGGTGTATTTTTTCTCCCTTATTATGTTAATAAAGTTATTGGATTAATGGGATTATTTTGAGAATTAAGTAAGATAATATACTTAAGCATATAACACAGTGACTGGCAAAATTCAAATGCAGTATTAATAATTCCTATTAATCTCATCCCTTTTTATTCCATGGCCTCAGTAATATCATGTTCTTTCTTATTTGGCTCACATAATTACTAAACAGTCTAAATCTGGGGGCATGTGGTATGGAGTATCTAAAATGGCCCCCATGATTCTTGCCTTCTAATAGTCATGCCCTTGTGTAATATCCTCCTTTTATTGATGGATGTGTAGTATGCATGTTAAGAGGAGTTATGAAATGGCAGATATTGACAGCTCTTCACTGACCCAATAAAAGGTGGTATCTATTTTCTAATAAAGTAACAAAATGAAGTATGCATTCACTTAATCTTTATTAACTCCCTTTATAAATCTTTTTCCACACAAATTCCATTATGAGGAAATAGTAGTTCATATAATGTTTCATAGGTGCATGCTACTTCAAATAGCATTTAATATACTATATTCTATATCCGTATCTTTTTTGCAAATTTAGGAATGCCAAATATTCTCAATTCCAAGAGGTTTTAACAAGAAGACCAATAATAATGAAATATACACATAAACAAGTTTACCTTTCCATCCACACTGAGCAAATTGCCCTCCATTCCACAATTATATTTTGTGTGCATTTCTATATTTTATATAGATTTTCAATATTTATCAGGACCTTAAAATTCACCTTGTCCTAACTTGCAGATAGATGATCATCTAACTTTTGTTTGAATACTGAAACATCCAAAGTTCAGCATACTATCAAGAATGACTAGTTCCTATACTGAGGCCCCACTTAAGATTTGTCTAGGCTAAGTATCACAGTACATTTACAAATTGAAGCTTTCCTGACAATCTTGTACTCAATTGTGGGGGCATTTCTAAGTTTGTTCTTCTCCCTCTGAAACGGATTCTTTCCTACAATAGCATATAATGATCCTGCTGTGTTCTGATGAGTTAAGTTTCTTTTGCATAATTCTTGGTTTTGATTTTTGAGGACATTTTGTTTTCATATTCTTTGCCCAAGTTTTAGGAGAACAAAAAATAATATCTTTTATAGTTTCACTTTCCCTAGAGCACTACTTCCTTAAAACTCTTTTTTTTCAGTTGTGTTCTACTTTTTTTAATTTTAATTTTTTTATAATAATATTTTTTATTATATTATGTTAGTCACCATACAGTACATCCCTAGTTTTTGATGTAAAGTTCCATGATTCATTACTTGCGTATAACACCCAGTGCACCATGCAATACCTGCCCTCCTTACTACCCATCACCAGCCTATCCCATTCCCCCACTCCTACTAAAAGTGAAATGACCATTCTTTCTAAGTGCCCTTCTGAAGGAGTAAAATTTCCCTTGGTTTCCCATGACTTCCTCCATAAATTTCTACATGCATTTGGAAGAATGAGCTCTGAGATGAGGAGTACCCTATATCTAGATTACCTAGCTTCCAGTAGAGTGGGACACAGGAAGAGGGGAAACTGTGTTTATGAAGAAGTTTTGAAATTAATCCATAAGATAAAGTATGCAAAAAATGTTGGATTTCTTTTTTTTTTTCTGAGTCAACCTAATTTGACATCTGAGTCCTTATTCTATGTAGTACTGATAAGTTTCTTTGTTAAGTTTCTATATATCAGTCCCAACTTCACCCTCCCGTGCAGTATCATGCTCCAGGAACATTATTTCATGTCAAGAATGTGGAAAGCACATGCACCTTTGTCCGTACATGCCAATGTGGTTCTATTTGTTGCTTTGCAGACGGTCCTCCTTCCATACATTCTAAAGCCATAGGTATTCTTGTATCTTTGCTTGTGTTCCCATGTACCTTGACTCATCATCACCTTGCATCTTTCTGACACAAAGTCCTGGTCTGCTTGAAGAAATCACTTTTAGGTCTTTGATACGGAATATCTATCTCTGTCCTTGCACTTTCTCTTTCTTACCTCCCCAACAAATATTCAATCTTAGATCTTTAACTTTTAATAATGAAAGTCAGGAAACCTTGAAGACTACTTTACTTTCCACTCTGACACCTTGCCCCCAGCCAATTGATGCCAAATGCTTCCTTACTTAAGTTGTGGGAGTGAAAAGTAGCAGGTTAAGAGAAAAATGGAAAGTTCAGTACAAAAACTGACCTAAATGCATATTTTAAAATAATATCCAGAACACTTGCTTTCAAAAGAATTTAATATTACCTTTCTTTTGAGTTTTTTATTGAAACCTACTTTCAAATACCTCTCCCTCTGATGTACACTTCTACTTCAGTGCCCCTTGAATACCCCTGCCTTAAATATTTGACCTCATTAAGATATTTTATTCAGTGGCCCTCTTTTGTACATAATATTTTATTTTTTGCTTAGTTTATACCTAAGGTTCATATTTGTAATCATTCATTCGAAAATAATCTCAACATCTTTGATTCTTCTTTTTCCATTGTATTCAACTGGCAACTCTAATCTTTATACAATTGAACCATCCTTTGGCAAATACTTAAAACCTCTTTTTTTTATCAACACCCTCAAATGATTATATTACCTCATCTCTTTGCTATCATATTATAAACTAATATATTCTCACTCTTCTTTTTTCCCATTCTTATCTGTTAAAATGGATTAGGTCAGTTTGTTCCATAATTTCCTTTATATATTCTGTTGTTTCTCTGTATATTTTCCAAAATTGTCAATCTCTACTAGACCGTACATTTCAGCATGCAAACATGGTATCCTTACTTAGAAGTAAACAAATATATCTAATGCATAAATCAATAAACCCTCCTTGACCACATTTCCTTCCATGTAAGCCCATGTCATTTTCTATTCACAACAAGAGTTCCTGGAAGAATTTTCTACTCTTACATCTCTACTTTTTCTTCTTCCTGTCAGTCTTCAATCTTTTGCAATTAGACTTTCATCATGAGCATTTCTCTCTACTCTTTCAAGTTACAAATAGTCCTCACATTTCCAAATGTAAAGGTCAAAACTACCCAAATTTGGCAAACTCTTTCCAAGAATTCTTAACACCTCCCCTTTATTTTTCTTCTTGGAACTTAACACTATCTAACATGCCATATGTTTTACATATTTCATATTTTTCTTGTTTCTTGTCTGCCTCCCTTCTCCAGAATATAATCTCCATAATTGCAGAAATGTTTGCCCACTGTTCTATTACTTCGCTGCTGTTTCTCTGCTGCCTGAAGAATCCCTAGCATAGAGTAGATTTTAAGTTCATTATTCTCTGTGGAATGATTGAATACGGCACACTATTCCACTCCACTCTGTCTTCAACTAACAAGCTTCTTTAGATTTATTGACTACTGTTGATATATTCTTCTCCCGGTTGGCTTCTAAGACAATACCCCATTCAACTTCCTAATTCACAGATTTTAACATGTTAATGTCCTTTGTTGAATTCTTGCTCTTCTATCCTTTTTCAAGGTTTAAGGATATATTTTGGGTACTATATCTTTCTAGACATTTTATCCCCTAGTAACTTTATTTGTATCTATGATTATAAAAATTATGTACTGATAATTTTTTCCATTTTTTTCAGCTCTATTGAGATATAATTGACAGATTAAATTGTGAAATATTTAAGGTTTAGTAGTGATGATTTTAAACAAATAATTCTATCGCAAACCATTCCTGGGTTCTCCAAACTCACTATCTGCCTACTTGACAACTCTACTTGGATGCTTTCTAGGTACCTCTATCCCATGCTAGAAATTTTGATTTCCCTTTTTCCAATCTATTCTTCAACCAGCATTCCCCATCAGAGTAAAGGATATTACCAATCACCTAATAGCAAAACTCACAACTCTTGGCGTCATCTTGTGGTGGCTCATAAACTCTCTAATTTACCTGATTTATCATCAGAGGCACATAGTGTGATATGTGATTATAAGCTTAAATGTTAAGACCTCACTTCTTCTACACCAAAATTATTTCAAATGTATTCACTCTCCTCCATCTTAACTATTATTTCACTAACCCAAACTACATTGCCTTTAATCCTGAATCACTAATATCACTTTATGACTGTTCTTTTTTCCTTTTCTTTCCACTCTTCACTGAGTGGCTGAAGAATATTTTAAAACATAAAAAAAGATTATGTGATCTTCATGTTTAAATAGATTCTCACTGAACTTAAAAAAAAAACATCAAAATTCTTTATGAAAGTTTGCAAGATCTTCCTTGATCTGGTCTGTATGCTCTTATTCAACTTCATCTTGTGCTCCCCTTACTGTTCTTGCTTCAGATACACTATTCTCCCAGCATTTCCTAGAAGAGAAACTTCTGGGGGTGGGGGAGGGCTTCCGTGAATTTGAACTTGTTTTTTCATATGCATGGAACCTTCTGTTCTTTACTCTTTACCTGGCTAACCCTTCATTCTAAGACTCTCAGAGTAAATACATCCTCTCTGAGAATCCTTCTCTGACAAACCTATTCAAAAACAGGCTCTGCAGTGTTCTTCCTAGGCAATGGCATACTTACTTCTCAGCACATCAAAAACAGTACATTTTTATTTGATTTTCTGTATTGCTTGCAGCTAAATATAATGTCAGCTCCATTTTAGCCAGACCATGCCTTTCCCATTTACAGTGGAATCCCCAGCACCTAGCTTTATACTTGGCATAAGTCAGGGATCACTAACTAGTTGTTAAATGAAATAATGAAAATATTTTTATAATAATGTCTTACAATGATGATAATTTAGAAACCATTTAATAGCCTCTGCCCAGGTAATTTATATTCATGAAATATTTAACAATTCTAGAGAGGAGACCTGTTTAGCCACATTTTTACATAATAGAACTAAGGCTCAGAGAGAGTCAGTTAATGGCATTCAGGAAGAAAATGGTCCAGGCATGGTATGAATAAAAAGGCTTATGGTGTAGTGTATGATTATAAGCTTCAAAACCTCTACCTCTACAACAGTCAATAATATTGAAAGAACTTTTGCCCTTCATTCCACCTCACATCTTTTTCTTTCTTTTTTGTATTCACAGTTAAAGCAAGTACTCTTATGCCTTGATATTCATTGATATGTGAGAATTGTTATAAATATTTAAAAATGTTAAATTAGGACTTTGAAAAACATTCCATGGCAAAACCTTACATACTGCTTATATCAAAGTACTGCTATAACTTGATTATCCAGCATGTTGGATGAAACTGAAATGGTAGTTAATCAAATGTTCTGGTTAAATTAAAGTTTATTCATGTTGTTGTAAATGGTTCTGTTGCCCACTGTTCTAAAGCCTTTGATATAAAAGAATCTACTTGGAAAAATGCAAATCAATTTTTTGTACATTACTAAGGCTTTTGCAACATGCATTTCTCCTACTCCTCAGCATATATGAATACACAACAAAAGGTCCTTAGAGTTTAGATATCCAAAGCTCTCTCTAAAAATATGTCT